>NC_041380.1:70259655-70338131 GCF_002162155.2 Triticum dicoccoides | reverse complement strand
TAAGATGCATAAAAAGATAAACATCACATGCAATCAATATAAGTGATATGATATGGCCATCATTATCTTGTGCTTGTGATCTCCATCTCCGAAGCACCGTCATGATCACCATCGTCACCGGCGCGACACCTTGATCTCCATCGTAGCATCGTTGTCGTCTCGCCAATCTTATGCTTCCACGACTATCACTACCGTTTAGTAATAAAGTAAAGCATTACATCGCGATTGCATTGCATACAATAAAGCGACAACCATATGGCTCCTGCCAGTTGCCGATAACTTGGTTACAAAACATGATCATCTCATACAATAAAATTCAGCATCATGCCTTGACCATATCACATCACAACATGCCCTGCAAAAACAAGTTAGACGTCCTCTACTTTGTTGTTGCATGTTTTACGTGGCTGCTACGGGCTTAAGTAAGAACCAATCTCACCTACGCATCAAAACCACAACGATAGTTTGTCAAATAGACTCCGTTTTAACCTTCTTGGTTCAACTAAAGTTGGAGAGGCAGTCGCCCGCAAGCCATCTCTGTGCAAAGCACGTCGAGGGAACCGGTCTCGCGTAAGCGTACGCGTAAGGTTGGTCCGGGTCGTCTCGTCCAACAATACCGCTGAACCAAAATATGACATGCTGGTAGGCAGTATGACTTGTATCGTCCACAACTCACTTGTGTTCTACTCGTGCATATAACATCAACATCATTAACCTAGGCTCGGATGCCACTGTTGGGTTTCGTAGTAATTTCAAAAAATTTCCTACGCGCACACAGGATCAAGTGATGCATAGCAACGAGAGGAGAGTGTTGTCTACGTACCCAACGCAGACCGACTGCGGAAGCAATGACACGACGTAGAGGAAGTAGTCGTACGTCTTCACGATCCAACCGATCAAGCACCGAAACTACGGCACCTCCGAGTTCGAGCACACGTTCAGCTCGATGACGATCCCCGGACTCCGATCCAGCAAAGTGTCGGGGAAGAGTTTCGTCAGCACGACGGCGTGGTGATGATCTTGATGAACTACAGCAGCAGGGCTTCGCCTAAACTCCGCTACAGTATTATCGAGGAATATGGTGGCAGGGGGCACCGCACACGGCTAAGGAATCGATCACGTGGATCAACTTGTGTCAACTTGTGTGTTTAGAGGTGCCCCTGCCTCCGTATATAAAGGAGGAGAGGAGGGGAGGCTGGCCGGCCAAAGAGGGAGGCGCAGGAGAGTCCTACTCCCTCTGGGAGTAGGATTCCTCCCCCCAATCCTAGTCCAACTAGGATTCCTCGGAGGGGAAGGGAGAGAGGGGGGCCGGCCACCTTCTCCTAGTCCTAATAGGACTAGGGGAGGGGAAAGAGGCGCAGCCACCTTGGGCTGCCCCTTTTCTCCTTTCCACTAAGGCCCATGATGGCCCATATGGCTCCCGGGGGGTTCCGGTAACCTCCCGATAACCCGGTAAAATCCCGATTTCACCCGGAACACTTCCGATGTCCAAACATAGGCTTCCAATATATCAATCTTTACGTCTCGACCATTTCGAGACTCCTCGTCATGTCCGTGATCACATCCGGGACTCCGAACAACCTTCGGTACATCAAAATGCATAAACTCATAATATAACTGTCATCGTAACCTTAAGCGTGCGGACCCTACGGGTTCGAGAACAATGTAGACATGACCGAGACATGTCTCTGGTCAATAACCAATAGCGGGACCTGGATGCCCATATTGGCTCCTACATATTCTACGAAGATCTTTATCGGTCAGACCGCATAACAACATACGTTGTTCCCTTTGTCATCGGTATGTTACTTGCCCGAGATTCGATCGTCGGTATCCAATACCTAGTTCAATCTCGTTAACGGCAAGTCTCTTTACTCGTTCCGTAATACATCATCTCACACCTAACATATTAGTTGTAATGCTTGCAAGGCTTATGTGATGTGTATTACCGAGAGGGCCCAGAGATACCTCTCCGACAATCGGAGTGACAAATCCTAATCTCGAAATACGCCAACCCAACATCGACCATTGGAGACACCTGTAGTACTCCTTTATAATCACCCATTTACGTTGTGACGTTTGGTAGTACCCAAAGTGTTCCTCCGGTAAACGGGAGTTGCATAATCTCATAGTCGTAGGAACATGTATAAGTCATGAAGAAAGCAATAGCAACATACTAAACGATCAGGTGCTAAGCTAATGGAATGGGTCATGTCAATCAGATCATTCTACTAATGATGTGACCTCGTTAATCAAATAACAACTCATTGTTCATGGTTAGGAAACATAACCATCTTTGATTAACGAGCTAGTCAAGTAGAGGCATACTAGTGACACTCTGTTTGTCTATGTATTCACACATGCATTATGTTTCCGGAAAATACAATTCTAGCATGAATAATAAACATTTATCATGATTATAAGGAAATAAATAATAACTTTATTATTGCCTCTAGGGCATATTTCCTTCAGATGCAGCAAAGTAGCGTAAGTATTTCCCTCAATTTTTGAGAACCAAGGTAGCAATCCAGTAGGAGGCCACGCACGAGTCCCTTGCACCTACACAAACAAATAAATCCTCGCAACCAACACGATAAGGGGTTGTCAATCCCTACACGGTCACTTACGAGAGTGAGATCTGATAGATATGATAAGATAATATTTTTGGTATTTTTATGATAAAGATGCAAAGTAAAATAAAAGGCAAAGGAAATAAATAAGTATTGGAAGATTAATATGATGGAAGATAGACCCGGGGCCATAGGTTTCACTAGTGGCTTCTCTCAAGAGCATAAGTATTCACGGTGGTAAACAAATTACTGTTGAGCAATTGACAGAATTGAGCATAGTTATGAGAATATCTAGGTATGATGATGTATATAGGCATCACGTCCGAGACAAGTAGACCGACTCCTGCCTGCATCTACTACTATTACTCCACACATCGACTGCTATCCAACATGCATCTAGAGTATTAAGTTCAAGAGAACAGAGTAACGCTTTAAGCAAGATGACATGATGTAGAGGGATAAACTCATGCAATATGATGAAAACCCCATCTTGTTATCCTCGATGGAAACAATACAATACGTGTCTTGCCGCCCCTACTGTCACTGGGAAAGGACACCGCAAGATTGAACCCAAAGCTAAGCACTTCTCCCATTGCAAGAAAGATCAATCTAGTAGGCCAAACCAAACTTATAATTCGAAGAGACTTGCAAAGATAACCAATCATACATAAAAGAATTCAGAGAAGATTCAAATATTGTTCATAGATAAACTTGATCATAAACCCACAATTCATCGGTCTCAACAAACACACCGCAAAAGAAGATTACATCGAATAGATTTCCACAAGAGAGGGGGAGAACTTTGTATTGAGATCCAAAAAGAGAGAAGAAGCCATCTAGCTAATAACTATGGACCCGTAGGTCTGAGGTGAACTACTCACACTTCATCGGAGGGGCTATGGTGTTGATGTAGAAGCCCTCCGTGATCGATGCCCCCTCCGGCAGAGCTCCGGAACAGGCCCCAAGATGGGATTTCATGGATACAAAAAGTTATGGCGGTGGAATTAGGGTTCTGGCTTCGTATTTGGTAGTTTGGGGGTACGTAGGTATATATAGGAGGAAGGAGTATGTCGGTGGAGCAACAGGGGGCCCACGAGCGTGCAGGGCGCGTCTGGGGGGGGGGGGGTAGGCGTGCCCCTACCTCATGGCCTCCTGGTTGATGTCTTGATGTAGGGTCTAAGTCCTCTTGATCATGTTCGTTCCGAAAATCACGTTCCCAAAGTTTCATTCCGTTTGGACTCCGTTTGATATTCTTTTTCTGTGAAACCCTAAAATAGGCAAAAAAACAGCAATTCTAGGCTGGGCCTCCGGTTAATAGGTTAGTCCCAAAAATAATATAAAAGTGTATAATAAAGCCCAATAATGTCCAAAATAGAATATAATATAACATGGAACAATAAAAAATTGTAGATACGTTGGAGATGTATCACCCGTGCCTGTGCGCCCCCACCCCCCTCAGTGGCATGGGACACTGCCGTCGACTGCTACCTCTCAGCGGCGCCAGTTGCCGTCCTCCCGCGCCCCGCCCGTCGATCGCGCGACGACATGATGTTTGATTTACAAGTGAAGAACATTTTGTGCTGCCTTGAAGACTTCAACAACGGCATCCCGGAGGACGATAACGACAACGACGGCGTGGCACGCCACCTGAACCGCCGCCGGAAATAGTTTTTTTGGGTTTTACTACTGTATTTCAAATTCTCGATCATATGAATATAAATTCGCAGTGTGACTAAATGAAAGATATGGTTTGAATGAACTTGCGTTTTTCTCTCTCAATGTACAGACTTATCAAATGATTTTCTTTTTAAAAAAGTCAACGGTTTTTAAATATAAAACACTCATCACAAATGTTTAGTTAGAACACCCGTATGCAAACCGACAGCTTCCCCATGAAGCCAAGGGAAAATGTGGCGAGCAGGATTTCTGCATCCCTTCAACGCAAACGGTTGTTTTGCATGACCCATGCGCAACCACGTACAAACAATTGGGTAAGATTTGCATATCTGTCATTTTGGGTATGTTGTCATTTCTCAAACTGGAAAGATTGACATTTGTTTATCTAGTAACATTGCCATTTGTCAACCTTGTAACACCGCGAGTTGTCAAAATATGCAGCTACAAATCACTAGCACTATCTATTTTTTGCAACAAAAATCACTAGCACTGTTCATATGGACACCACTAGCAGGCGTGAGTTCATGAACGCATATGAAAATGTACCATTGATTACATACAACAAGTCATCAACCCACAACGACAACGAGGATACACGTTGGATTATAGATCATTTCCAACAAAACATTCTAGTAAAGTGTTTCTCACACAACAAATAACAAAGCGATGAAATGAACTTCAGCTCAACCACTTGTTGGCATTGGAAATGCTTGCTTTGAACCAAAAGTGATTCTCTGCAAAGGGCCAGCTACTGCCAATCTCGGGACCAACGCAGGACTGATCATCGAGGCTGAAGCAGCCTATGTCAGGACCCATATTGGGATGGTAGGGAAGCATAGTAATGTCTGAGGTATATATACAATTGCTTCTCATAAATGGTAGTAACATTATGTCAACACCAGCTGGATCACCTTCCAGCATCATTGGATAGTTTTGTCCAAGGAAGAGCGAGTTTCCTCCAAGACTTTCAATACAGAACCAGGGAGAAGGTGTTGGCGCTAGTACACTAGTATCCATCCCGAATACCCTGCAACGGATGTTGGAATAGGTCTGGTGAGTGCGACCATATGATACAACACCTGCTTCCTTAGTAACATCAGCAGTGCCCCATATACAGACAAGAAGAGGTGATCCATCTGAATAAGTTGCCAGGCGCCATTGAGTACATGGGTCCTGCTCGTCCACATGCTCGTGAACAAAATTTTCAAGTATAGGTGGTGGAATGTTCACAGGACCTTAGAAACACAAGAAGGTTAATTAGTAAAGGGGAAATAGCTAACCTGCATGCATGTGGATGAAACAATTATAATTACGGTAGAAGACAAATGTACCGAAATCATGAGGATTCCATGCAAAAACAGTGCCACGAGTGGTGGCAGCAAACACAAGACACTCGTATTGAATTGCATCACAGTATTCATCCGTGTATAGAAACTAATTTTTGAGCAATTTCCATCGAGTCGAACCGCGAAGGACGGCAACAAGCTTGTCGAAGATAGAAACAACATAATCATTCCTATAACCCCAAGAGCGGTTGGGAACTCGACAAATTGCTATCTTCCATAGACGACAGTCAGCATGATTGTATTTGAACTCACGTAGAATACCGGTGTACTCAACATCTGGGTAGTCGTCTGAGATTTTTTAAAGTGGAACCTGGTGACGAGTGTACACATTCACAAGTTTCCACTCGCAGTTGTACCCAATATAAACAACCCAATCTCCATTTGCACCTGCCCAAGCCTTGCCCTCAAGCTATGGCATCTTAACATCATACGTATCATTATCAAGCGGCATCAACTTACACAAGGCGAGGCTTCCCTCATCCCCGCGCCAGTCAGCAGGGTCATGGCGAAGAAGATAGGGGAGATCAAGCCGCTCATGGACCCTTGGGTTCCTTGTAATGATGTTATTAGTTGAGTCAAGAATTGTCTTGAACGAACCTGCCATGCTAGCCGAGGTGATGACGTCGCACCGATCAATGAGTTCCTCCGTCACATCATCATTCAGATCAGGGCAAGAATAACGGGGTCATTTCCGGCTTGTTCCCTCCATGCAGAAGATGATCAAACAATGGAAGAAGGAAGGGTGAAGGCAAATGGAGGAGGGAGAAGAGCTGGTGTGCGACATCAGTTCCAAATCGAGAGGGAAAGGTGAAGAGTTGGTGGACGGTTTCCATGGTACACGAAGAGGCGCCTGGGGAGTGAACGGTTTCCACAGAGATCACACACTGAAGACAACGGCCGAGTGAACCGCATGCAATCCCATCGCACAACACACACGTCTTGTTAACTTGAACCGTTTATGTTCTCTTGTGTCAACGCAAACAGTTCATTCGAGTGAACCACATGCCGTATATCGCACACACCTTGATCTGGCTGACCATTTCTTTTGTGTTGCCTAATCACAAACAATTCATCCGAGTGAACCGTATGCTGTATATCGCACACACCTTCATCTGGCTGCCCGTTTCTTTTGTGTTTCCTAATCACAAACAGTTCATCCGAGTGAACCGTATGCTGTCTATCGCACACGCCTTCATCTGGTTGTCCATTTCTTTTGTTCCTCCTCATCGCAAACAGTTAATTGAACTGAACTGTATGCCCTTCATCGCACACGCAACTAAAATCTAAACCGTGTTTGATGCATCCTCCATCGCAAATGTTTTCAACTTTTTTGACGGTTTTCATACACCACCGCTTGCGATTATTGTATCGCACACAGTTTCTCGAAGGGTCTCTGATTGTAGTGTCGCGTTAGCAGCATCCTGCAGTAGTGTGTTCTGTGTCGCCGGTGTGCCCACGAGAACGATTGCTCCTGAATAGGAGAAGGCGTTTAGGGAGGCCACCGTCGTATTTCTCAGAGCAGTTCTTGATACGTCTCCAACGTATCTATAATTTTTTATTGTTCCATGCTATATTATATTCTATTTTGGACATTATTGGGCTTTATTATACACTTTTATATTATTTTTGGGACTAACCTATTAACCAGAGGCCCAGCCTAGAATTGCTGTTTTTTGCCTATTTCAGAGTTTCGCAGAAAAAGAATATCAAACGGAGTCCAAACGGAATGAAACCTTTGGGAACGTGATTTTTGGAACGAACGTGATCCCGAGGACTTGGACCCCACGTCAAGAAAGCAACCAGGAAGGCAAAAGGTAGGGGGCGCGCCTACCCCCCCAGGCGCGCCCTCCACCCTCGTGGGGCCCACGTTGCTCCACCGACGTACTTCTTTCTCCTATATATACCTACGTACTCCCAAACTACCATATACGAAGCCAAAACCCTAATTCCACCACCGCAACCTTCTGTACCCGTGAGATCCCATCTTGGGGCCTTTTTCGGAGCTCCGCCAGAGGGGGCATCGATCACAGAGGGCTTCTACATCAACACCATAGCCTCTCCGATGATGTGTGAGTAGTTTACCTCAGACCTTCGGGTCCATAGTTATTAGCTAGATGGCTTCTTCCCTCTTTTTGGATCTCAATACAATGTTCTCCCCCTCTCTTGTGGAGATCTATTCGATGTAATCTTCTTTTGCGGTGTGTTTGTTGAGACCGATGAATTGTGGGTTTATGATCAAGTTTATCTATGAACACTATTTGAATCTTCTCTGAATTATTTTATGTATGATTAGTTATCTTTGCAAGTCTCTTCGAATTATCAGTTTGGTTTGGCCAACTAGATTGATCTTTCTTGCAATGGGAGAAGTGCTTAGCTTTGGGTTCAATCTTGCGGTGTCCTTTCCCAGTGACAGTAGGGGCAGCAAGGCACATATTGTATTGTATTGTTGCCATCGAGGATAACAAGATGGGTGTCGGTGTCAAAACCGGCGGATCTCGGGTAGGGGGTCCCGAACTATGCGTCTAAGGCAGATGGTAACAGGAGGCAGGGAACACGATGTTTTACCCAGGTTCGGGCCCTCTTGATGGAGGTAAAACCCTACGTCCTGCTTGATTTATTCTTGATGATATGAGTATCACAAGAGTTGATCTACCACGAGATCGGAGAGGCTAAACCATAGAAGCTAGCCTATGGTATGAGTGTATGTTGTCCTACGGACTAAAACCCTCCGGTTTATATAGACACCAGAGAGGGTTAGGGTTACACAAGGTCGGTTACAAAGGAGGAGATATCCATATCCGTACTGCCTAGCTTGCCTTCCACGCCAAGTAGAGTCCTATCCGGACACGGGACGAAGTCTTCAATCTTGTATCTTCATAGTCCAACAGTCCAGCTGTCCGGAGACCCCCTAATCCAGGACTCCCTCAGTAGCCCCTGAACCAGGCTTCAATGACGATGAGTCCGGTGTGCAGTGTTGCCTTCGGCATTACAAGGCGGGTTCCTCCTCCGAACACATCACAGAAGAGTTTGAATACCAGGATAGTGTCTGACCCTGCAAAATAAATTCCACATACCACCGTAGAGAGAATAATATTTCCACAAATCTTAATCTGCTGACACGCTTTGGCAACATGACATCAGGCCATGGCTCGGTGATTATTCGAACCGTTTTTCTTCAACCAGCTCGACACATAACGCGAGGCAGTTTCTTGACACGTCTTGTCAAAACAGAGATCGTGTTTCCCTAATTACGGGATTCTTATCAATACGGTCGTGGGTAACCCAACCGTGCCTAGGACACCTAGATTTTAGGCAAGTCCCAAACGGCCACTAGGAGGACGCTTGATATTCACCCTCTTTATAAAGGGACAAGGCTTTTACTTTTTTCCCTCCCGTGCTCAATCGAATCCTTCCCCCGCCTCGAGTTCTAACACCCAAAGCCTAGGTCAGGTGCTTCAGACCTTCAATCATGTCGGGATCTAGCCTTCAAGGCCGGTGGATGCCCTCCTCCGTTACGGAAGAGGATATCAAGAAGTTGAGGGAGGCCAGATACCTGACCGCCGAGGTTTTGCATTGGCTGCCTGCCCGAGGGCAGGTCGTCCCTACTCCCGAACCCAACGAGAATGTTGTGTTCATTTCCCACTTCCTCCGAGGTCTAGGCCACACTCTGGATCCCTTCCTTAGGGATTTGATGTTCTATTACGGGCTAGATTTCCACGATCTAGCCCCGGACTCCTTTCTCCACATCTCGGCATTTATTATCGTATGCGAGGCCTTCCTCCGCATTACCCCTCACTTCGGCCTGTGGCTCAAGACCTTTGACGTGAAGCCAAAGATGGTCGAGGGGCAGCATGTAGCGTGCGGAGGCGCATTAATAAGCAAGATCGCTGGAGAGCCATGGCCAAAGGGTTCCTTTCCAGAGGTGTCCGGATTATGGCAACGGGAGTGGTTTTACATCACAGCTCCCAGAAGTGCGAAGTGGGTGGCTGCCCCTGCTTTCTGCGCGGGCCCTCCACCACAACTGATGTCATGGATTAGCAGAGGGCTGAGCTGGGGCCCAGCCAAGGATGTGCCTATACTGCAGAGCCTCATTCAAGATCTCTTCGAATGAGATTTCAGTCTGGTTACGGTGGTGCAAGTCATGCTGGTTCGTCGAGTCCAGCCTTGCAAACGCCGGCCCCTCCGCATGTGGTAGTTCGAACCAGAAGGACCGCGCACTATTCAGAATTTCCTCGGCCTGACGCACGAGGAGATGTATAAATCATTCTTCGGACCCCAAATAGAGTGTCTGGATACTACCGAGGACATGGGCCTGAGCAGCAACCGCACCGCCGACCAAGTAAGTAATCCTCTAGCCAAACACACCGGCTTTCATTTATCATGACGTCATTCTGAGAAATCGCTCTTTGACCACGACTGGCTAACAAAGGCGAAGATGATTTGGTGTTCGGCCCCCCTTCCTGAGGGTTTGGACAATCCGGTATTGGAAAAGATGCTCGAGCTAGCACCTTGCCTGGAGCCCTCAAAGGAAGATAAATGGGGGAATAATGAGGGGGAAAGCGGGCCCCCATCGCTACCAATTCCAGCCGAGGGAATGAGCGCCTCCGTGAAGGAGGATAACCAAGGGGAAGAATCTGACCTTCTCTCGCTTTGGGGAAGGAAGAGGACTGCCTCTAAAGATCCGGAAACCAAGGCTTCCAAACGGGAGAAGAAGTCTCCACCAGAGGGTCCTGCCTCGGAGGGTGCTTTTGCCGCACAAAGTCCGCGCGGGGATCAGCCCTCTAACGAGCTGTAAGTGATCAAAAAATACTTAATAGTAAAGATATTTTACCTTACTTCCGAGGAAAATGACCGAAGCGTTTATCTTGCAGTTCGGATCTTAGCCCTTCTCAACAGAGCTCGTCTTCGGGGGATCTTCTTCCAGAGATGATGGAGAGCGAAACGCCTCCCCCGGACTCCCCCGCTCAAGAAGCGGGCAACCTTGAAGTGTCGTCAAGGAGGGCCTCTCCGAATCTGGTGAGGCCAAAAGATAATCCTATAGTCACCCGGAGTCCCCAGCATCCAGCTCTTGAAGAGAGCAAACAAATGAGTCCAGCGGCGTCTAGTATGCGGTCGGACACACTGAGGGATCTGCTAAAGCGAGCGACCATCTCGGAAGAACACTGTACGTTGATGGGTACGGTGATGGAAAGGATTTCGTCCGGCGAAAGCGGGTTGCATGACGCCTTTATGAGTCTACTGACGGGCTTTGAGGTACGTAAAATGATGTACATTTGTGATAGTACCACACATTTTTAGGTGTGCCCTGTGCAGATAGTAGCCCCTAAGGCTCTGGTTGTCACCGAGGATGGCGGAAAACAGAGGATCGTAGTCCCAGGTAATAACCATACCGCTTTATGTGCAGGTGGTGGAAGCTCCGGTGGCTAGTCGGACTAATGAGTTTGCTGAACTAAAGCAGCAACTGGATGCGGCAGATGTCGACATCGAGCTTGTTAACAAGCGGCTTGACGAGGCACAGGGTAAGTAATGTTTTCTGGTGAATGTCACATAGTAAGGGCAGCGTGATGCCAGTATCTTTAATATGTTGTGACTGCAGACGGAGCTGTCACCGTGGAGACCCTTCGGGCGGAGCTTTCCCGAGTCAAAGAACAAACAAGGATTAGTAATGCGGCCGCTTTAAAGGCGGTCGAAGAGTTAAGAGCCGAAAAGGCTGCACATTGCAAGAGCAAAGATAAAATGTCCAAGATGGCTGTAAAGTTAAAAGACACTGCCGACCGTTGCTAGTTCCTCGAAGAAGAAAACCGGGCGAGGGCGACGGACCTTGAGAAGGCCACAATGGCGACCAAGGACACCCGCTCTGCCATGAGAGCGAAGAAGGAGGAACTGCGTGAAGCCGGGGATATTGCGGCTGGGAAGCCCTTTATGCTGCGAAGGAAGTTCGGAGATCCGCGGTATGCCCCTCTGGATCGGCTGTGGAGTTCGGCAGACGCATATATGGACTTGGCGGTGAGCGCTGTCGATGCGGCCGAATACTTCTGATATCAAACAGATCGTGAAGTGGACAAGCTGTTCTGGTCACAGTTTAACATTCCAGAGCGTCCGCTTCCATTGACTGATCAGCTAGCCGAATGGGCCAAACTCAATAGGTTGTCCGGACTCGCCATGAGGTCTGTCGTGGATCAGTTGTGGCCGAAAAGGCCAAAGCCGAACAGCTATTTTAGCCTGTTGCAGCAG
This sequence comes from Triticum dicoccoides, assembly GCF_002162155.2. Lineage (NCBI taxonomy): Eukaryota > Viridiplantae > Streptophyta > Magnoliopsida > Poales > Poaceae > Triticum > Triticum dicoccoides. The sequence goes on along the minus strand of NC_041380.1, from coordinate 70,326,304 downwards.
TTCCTTGGTGAGGTGCCGCGCATCAATGCGATCAAGAGGTCGGCGTGCATAGAGGGCTCGCGGATGGCCCTTGCCCGTGTCAAAGCATACTGGGCGGAGATGGATGCTACCACTATTGCGGCACAGGGTTCGGCCATAGGCCGAGTAGCTGCCGAGAACTATTTTGAAGAAGTTCTTGAGGGTGCTCGTTTGATAGAGGCCCAGTGCTCGAAGAATATTATGTTTGAGTGACATGTATTCCCATTGTAAAAACAATGTTTTTATTAAATTTATCAAGGTTGTATTTATACTTTTGCCCGAAAGTAATATGATGCCTCCTGTGCGGCCGTTTACGTACATATATGTATATCCTGAAAGATTGTAGTCGTCGGCTTCAGCCCCCACATATATAATGCGAGGGTGTTCGCAGAAGATGCGTGTTCACACTTAATCCAACGCCTTGGTCCTATTAAGGAGGTGATAGCGCAGCGAACTAGGCAACCGGACTATAATGCTTTAACACTTTCACTTAGCTAGAGGAGTTTGACAGTGGGGCTACTATATAGCCCCCGGTGGCTCCGCACTCACCCGAATTCGGGGTGCGTACATGCCTGGCCGGGAAACGGCCCTTCGTTAAGGCGGAGGAATTCTAAGATTCCGATAGGTCATCGAGTGGTTGACCAGTCTCACGCTATATCATGACAGTCAGTTTTCGGCTTTCTCTACTGAGGTGCTCGTCCGGATGAACCAGGGCACAATCGCAGTAGTTTTCCTGGTGCCGCCTTAGCCGATAGAGTGGAACGTAAGGCAGCAAAACACAGGAGCCGGGCAAACCCAACATTTGACCAAGGACATGATTCGAAGCTGATGCATATAAGGCCAAACTCGCGACGCCGAACACTCCCTAAGGTATTCGGTCTTTATTGTGGGCCTGAACAGTGCCCTTTGTAAGAAGCCCCTAGTGTCCAGGTACGTGCATTACTTTGACGTGGCCACATGCCAAGACGTCAGCATCCTTCTCAATTGTACTGAATCCGAGGGATGTGTATCAACAAGAGACAGTAAAAAAGGTTGACGCAGGGTCTTAATCTAAAAAGAATCCTTGGAACGGGTCCCTGCTGCACGTCTGCGCTTGTGTCTCCGTTGTGCCGTATCCTGGACGGGTGTAGCACGATGGTCATCTGTAAAAGAGAGGAACTTAGGTGAAAAGTTGTCATGCAAAAGGTAGGTTTAAAGAAACCATGTTCAATTCAACATGAGTAAAAATTGTCACTTGTCTGCGCGCGTTGAGCCCCTTGTATTTGTAATAGGGGTGTGGCCATCAAACCTGTATGAATTACATATAGCTGCGCCGAACTCGTCTAACCGTGTCCGTGGTCTTGACGACCTATCGAATGCTTTAGTTGGTGAGGCCGTTTTAGTGTGCGGCTGCCAAGGCCGCCGCACTCTCTTCGGCGCGCAGGGATCGCTCAATATTTCCATCTACTGTAATGATGCCATGTGGACCGGGCATCTTAAGAGTGAGGGAAGCGTAATGCGGTATTGCATTAAAGCGAGCGAAAGCTTCACGTCCAAGTAGTGCTTGATAGCCACTTTGGAATGGCGCAGTGTGGAAGGTTAAATTTTCGCTAGGGAAGTTATCAGGGAAGACGAATATAACCTCTAGTAGCAGGGAGCCCGTGCAATGAGCCATTGCTGTGGCAAATTTTCGTTGGGTCTATCCCCATTTTGCGGACTGTGTCCTGATATATCAGGTTTAGACTGCTGCCACCGTCCATCAGGACTCGTGTGAAGTGGTATCTGTCAATTATTGGATCTAATACCAAGGCAGCCCATCCTGCGCGCCGGATACTTGCTGAGTAATCCTGATGGTCGAAGGTGATCGGTTGAGACGGCCAGTGGCAGAACTCCGCAGTTATAGGCCCTTGGGCATATTTATCTGGGAGTGCCGCTTTGTTTCTCCCCTTTATCATGTGTAACACGTTTACTGTTTTGACTTCTGGTGGAAATTTCTTCTGTTCCCCAGTGCTTTGCTTGCGAGGCTCATCCTCGTCTTCGCTTGGTGTATCCTGCCCCTTGTGTTCGGCGTTGAGCTTGCTGAACTGCTTGAAGACCCAACATTCTTTGTGGGTATGATTTGCAGGTTTATCGGGGGTGCTATGGATCTGACATATTTGGTCCAGAATTTTGTTTAGGCTGGACAGTTCATCTCTGGCGCCTTTAGAGGACGGCTTTTGCTGACCTAGCCGAGAGCTTCTGAATCCGGCGTTAACCGCCGTGCTCTTCGGGATGTCTTCTTTATTCCGGCGCTTATTTTTGCTGCGTCGTGATTTCCCATTTCCATCTCTAACTTCGGATGTACTTGGGTCACTAGTGCTGCATCGGGCTAGCCAGCTGTCCTCGCCCACGCAAAAGCGGGTCATGAGGCTTGTTAATGCTGCCATTGTTCTTGGGTTTTCTTGGCCAAGGTGTGTGGCAAGCCATTCGTCTCGGACGCTGTGCTTAAAAGCTGCCATGGCTTCGGTGTCCGGACAGTCGAATATTTGGTTCTTTTTAGTAAGAAACCTGTTCCAAAGCTTTCAGGCTGACTCTCTGGGCTGTTGAGTTATATGACTCAAATCGTCCTCATCCGGAGGTCGGACATAAGTCCCTTGAAAATTTGCCCGAAAAGCATCTTCGAGCTCTTCCCAGCTTCCAATGGAGCTTTCGGGGAGGCTTTTAAGCCAGTGCTGAGCTGGCCCTTTGAGCTTGAGGGGTAAGTACTTGATGGCATGGAGATCATCTCCTCGAGCCATATGGATATGGAGGATATAGTCCTCAATCCAGACCCCAGGGTCTGTTGTTCCGTCGTATGCCTCTATGTTTACGGGTTTGAATCCCTCTGGAAATTCGTGGTCCAGCACTTCATCGGTGAAACATAGGGGGTGTGCGGCACCCATGTATCTGGGTGTACCGTGATGTTCGGATGTTTGTTGTGTTGCATCGTATGCTGGAGCGCGCTTGCGTGGTCCATAGATGGATCTGGTTGCGCCGTCCTTTTGATGCGAGCCCTTACGCGGATCGCGTACAGGTTTATGTGTGGCGTCATTTGCCGCTTTATGTTGGCTATGACGTCGTCTATCCGACCGGATGGCCGTTTTATTATTTAATTGTGGAGGATCTAAGGCCTCCTCATCAAATTCAGGTAGCAACTTTCGCTTTGGGTAGCTCTTGGCGTGGTGATTACCGCCGTACTTCGCTGCTGTGTTGAGTACTTTACTCCATCTGATTTTGAGTGTGTCTTGCGCAGCCTTGAGCTTTTGCTTCTGCTTTTTTAGACTCCTCGCGGTGGCTACAAGCCTTTAATGGGCATTCTGTTGCTCCGGGTGTCTGTCCGGTGTGATGTCGTCCGGACTAATATCTTTGACAGAGTCGGGTTGTTCGGTTTGATTCTCCGTGTCGTCGTGGTCCGGCGATGGTTCACCCTGCTCTAACGATGGGTCTATATGATCGTTGTTTCTGCCGAGGCGGGATTTGGGGCGGCGCTTATGCTGCCGCTTTGACTGCTTCTCGAGGGGACAACCCTTCGTTGCGTCCTTCCGTTCCTCGTCGTCGTTTTCTTTTGGTGTGTCCACCATGTATACGTCATGTGATGAAGTGGGCGTCCAATGCCCTATGGGCAGTGGTTCCTGTTCGTTTCCTGCATCGTCGTCCGTACCGTCAATGTCTTCAGAGTCGAAGTCGAGCATGTCGGTTAAGTCATCGAAAGTGGCTACTAAGTGGGTGGTGGGTGGGAGGCAAAGTTCTTCGTCATCCGCATCCCGATCCTGCCAGACATAGTTCAGCCAGGATCCTCCTGACAAGGAGAGAGACCTTAATGAGTTCAGTATGTCGCCGAAGGGCGAGTGCTGAAAAATATCCGCGGCGGTGAACTCCATGATCGGCGCCCAAACGGATTCGATTGGCAGGGGCGCGGATGGTTCAGAGTCCGGAGGAGAATCCAACAATGTGGAGTCACGGGCTTCGCGAAGGATAAGGTTTGTGTTCAGCTCGGTTGTCGTCGAGGCTGCGGCCTTCATGGCGGGGTTCAACCACTCATCCCTGGATGGCGCAGTTGGCTCCGAATTGAAGGTCGGAGCGATTGCAGGTGCGATCTCCTGAACCTTGTCCGGCGGTAGAGCTAAATCATGCCCATCGTGACAGTGCGGCGCACTTGGCAAGGGCTCGAATCCGTCGAAGATTAAGTCTCCGCGGATGTCGGCTGTGGAGTTTAAACTTCCAAACCTGACCTGATGGCCAGGGGTGTAGCTTTCAATCTGCTCCAGATGGCCAAGTGAATTGGCCCGTAGTGCAAAGTCGCCGAATACGAAGATCTGTCCGGGGAGAAAAGTCTCACCCTAGACCGCATCGCTAACGATGATCTAAAGAGCCATCAAGCTTGATGATGACGACATAGAGGAACTCTCAATGAAAGCACCAATGTCGGTGTCAAAACTGGCGGATCTCGGGTAGGGGGTCCCGAACTGTGCGTCTAAGGCGGATGGTAACAGGAGGCAGGGAACATGATGTTTTACCCAGGTTCGGGCCCTCTTGATGGAGGTAAAACCCTACGTCATGCTTGATTTATTCTTGATGATATGAGTATTACAAGAGTTGATCTACCACGAGATCGGAGAGGCTAAACCCTAGAAGCTAGCCTATGGTATGATTGTATGTTGTCCTACGGACTAAAACCCTCCGGTTTATATAGACACCGGAGAGGGTTAGGGTTACACAAGGTCGGTTACAAAGGAGGAGATATCCATATCCGTACTGCCTAGCTTGCCTTCCACGCCAAGTAGAGTCCTATCCGGACACGGGACGAAGTCTTCAATCTTGTATCTTCATAGTCCAACAGTCCGGTCAAAGGATATAGTCCGGCTGTCCGGAGACCCCCTAATCTAGGACTCCCTCAATGGGGTTTATATCATATTGCATGAGTTTATCCCTCTACATCATGTCATCTTGCTTAAAGAGTTACTCTGTTCTTTTGAACTTAATACTCTAGATGCATGATGGATAGCGGTCGATGTGTGGAGTAATAGTAGTAGATGCAGGCAGGAGTCGGTCTACTTGTCTCGGACGTGATGCCTATATAGATGATCATACCTAGATATTCTCATAACTATGCTTAATTCTGTAAATTGCTCAACAGTAATTTGTTCACCCACCGTAATACTTATACTCTCGAGAGAAGCCACTAGTGAAACCTATGGCCCCTGGGTCTATTTTCTATCATATTAATCTTCCATCAACAAGCTATTTCTTGCACTATTTGTATTTTGCTTTATTTACTTTGCATCTTTATCATAAAAATACCAAAAATATTATCTTATCATATCTATCAGATCTCACTTTTGTAAGTGACCGTAAAGGGATTGACAACCCCTTTATTACGTTGGTTGTGAGGATTTTATTTGTTTCTGTAGGTGTAAGGGACTCGTGCGTGGCCTCCTACTGGATTGATACCTTGGTTCTCAAAAACTGTGGGAAATACTTATGCTACTTTGCTACATCACCCTTTCCTATTCAAGGGAAAACCAACGCAGTGCTCAAGAGGTAGCAAGAAGGATTTCTGGCGCCGTTGCTGGGGAGTCTACGCAAAAGTCAACATACCAAGTACCCATCACAAACCCTTATCTCCCGCATTACATTATTTGCCATTTGCCTCTCGTTTTCCTCTCCCCCACTTCACCCTTGCCATTTCATTTGCCCTCTCTCTCTGTCCTCCTTCTCTTTCCCTATTTGCCTCTTCTTTTGTTTGCCTTCTTCCCGTATGTATCCTTGTTTGTGTTTCCATGTGCCTTCTATTTGCTTGCATCTTTGCTTGCTAAAAATCTATTGATATGGATCCACTTAAAGTGTTCTACTTAGATCCATATCAATAGATATGTATTTTGCTTGGAGCGTCTTGTATTATTTGAGTCTTTATTTGTTAGTTTGCCACAATCATCTTTGCTGCACACACCTTTTGAGAGAAACACACATGATTCGAACATTATTAGAGTACTCTATGTGATTCACTTATATCTTTTGAGTTATATAGTTTTTTCTCTAGTACTTCACTTATATCTTTTAGAGCACGGTGGTGGATTTGTTTTATAGAAACCATTATTCTCTCATGCTTCACTTATAGTATTTTGAGAGTCTTAAACAACATGGTAATTTACTTAAACTGGGAAATTAATCCTAATATGCTAGGCATACAAGATTAGTAAAAAAATCTTATGAGTGTGCTGAATACTAAGAGAAGTTTGATACTTGATAATTGTTTTGAGATATGGAGATGGTGATATTAGAATCATGCTAGTTGAGTAGTTGTGAATTTGAGAAATACTTGTGTTGAAGTTTGTGATTCCCGTAGCATGCACGTATGGTGAACCGTTATGTGAAGAAGTCGGAGCATGATTTATTTATTGATTGTCTTCCTTATGATTGGCGGTCGGGGACGAGCGATGGTCTTTTCCTACCAATCTATCCCCCTAGGAGCATGCCGTAGTACTTTGTTTCGATAACTAATAGATTGTTGCAATAAGTATGTGAGTTCTTTATGACTAATGTTGAGTCCATGGATTATACTCACTCTCACCCTTCCACCATTGCTAGCCTCTCTAATACCGCGCACCTTTCACCGGTATCATACACCCACCATATACCTTCCTCAAAACAGCCACCATACCTACCTATCATGGAATTTCCATAGCCATTCCGAGATATATTGCCATGCAACTTTCCACCGTTCCGTTTACTATGACACGCTCCATCATTGTCATATTGCTTTGCATAATCATGTAGTTGACATTGTATTTGTGGCAAAGCCACCGTTCATAATTCTTTCATACATGTCACTCATGCATCATTGCTATCCCGGTATACCGCCGGAGGCATTCATATAGAGTCATACTCTATTCTAGTATCGAGTTGTAATCATTGAGTTGTAAATAAATAGAAGTGTGATGATCATCATTCATAGAGTATTGTCCCAATAAAAAATAGAAAGGCCAAATAAAAAAAGGAAGGCCCAAAAAGAACGAAAAAAGGGACAATACTACTATCCTTTTTCCACACTTGTGCTCCAAGGTAGCACCATGATCTTCATGATAGAGAGTCTCCTATGATATCACTTTCGTATACTAGTGGGAATTTTTCATTATAGAACATGGCTTGTATATTCCAATGATGGGCTTCCTCAAAATGCCCTAGGTCTTCGTGAGCAAGCGAGTTGGATGCACATCCACTTAGTTCCTTTTGTTGATCTTTCATATACTTATAGCTCTAGTGCATCCGTTGCATGGCAACCCCTACTCACTCACATTAATATCTATTAATGGGCATCTGCATAGGCCGTTGATACGCCTAGTTGATGAGAGACTATCTTCTCCCTTTTTGTCTTCTCTACAACCACCATTCTATTCCACATATAGTGCTATGTCCATGGCTCACGCTCATGTATTGCGTGAATATTGAAAAAGTTTGAGAACACTAAAAGTATGAAACAATTGTTTGGCTCGTCATCGGGATTGTGCATGATTTAAATACTTTGTATGGTGAAGATGGAGCATAGCCAGACTATATGATTTGGTAGGGATAACTTTCTTTGGCCATGTTATTTTGAGAAGACATAATTGCTTAGTTAGTATGCTTGAAGTATTATTATTTCTATGTCAATATTGAACTTTTGTCTTGAATCTTTTGGATATGAATATTCATACCACAATTAAGAGAATTACATTGAAATTATGCCAAGTAGCATTCCACATCAAAAAATCTGTTTTTATCATTTACCTACTCGAGGACGAGCAGGAATTAAGCTTGGGGATGCTTGATACATCTCCAACGTATCTATAATTTTTATATTGTTCCATGCTATATTATATTCTGTTTTGGACATTATTGGGCTTTATTATACACTTTTATATTATTTTTGGGACTAACCTATTAACCGGAGCCCAGCCCAGAATTGTTGTTTTTTTGCCTATTTCAGAGTTTCGCAAAAAAAGAATATCAAACGGAGTCCAAAGGAATGAAACCTTTGGGAACGTGATTTTTGGAACGAATGTGATCCAGAGGACTTGGACCCTACGTCAAGAAAGCAACCAGGAAGGCACGAGGTAGGGGGGCGTGCCTACCGCCCCCCAAGCGCGCCCTCCACCCTCGTGGGGCCCATGTTGCTCCACCGACGTACTTCTTCCTCCTATATATACCTACATACCCCCAAACTACCAGATACGGAGCCAAAACCCTAATTCCACCGCCGCAACCTTCTGTACCCATGAGATCCCATCTTGGGGCCTTTTCCGGAGCTCCGCCGGAGGGGGCATCGATCACGGAGGGCTTCTACATCAACACCATAGCCTCTCCGATGAAGTGTGAGTAGTTTACCTCAGACCTTCGGGTCCATAGTTATTAGCTAGATGGCTTCTTCTCTCTTTTTGGATCTCAATACAATGTTCTCCCCCTCTCTTGTGGAGATCTATTTGATGTAATCTTCTTTTGCGGTGTGTTTGTTGAGACCAATGAATTGTGGGTTTATGATCAAGTTTATCTATGAACAATATTTGAATCTTCTCTCAATTCTTTTATGTATGATTGGTTATCTTTGCAAGTCTCTTAGAATTATTAGTTTGGTTTGGCCTACTAGATTGATCTTTCTTGCAATGGGAGAAGTGCTTAGCTTTGGGTTCAATCTTGCAGTGTCCTTTCCCAGTGATAGTAGGGGCAGCAAGGCACATATTGTATTGTTTCCATCGAGGAGAACAAGATGGGGTTTATATCATATTGCATGAGTTTATCCCTCTACATCATGTCATCTTGCTTAAAGCATTACTCTGTTCTTTTGAACTCAATACTCTAGATGCATGCTGGGTAGCGGTCGATGTGTGGAGTAATAGTAGTAGATGCAGGCAGGAGTCGGTCTACTTGTCTCGGACATGATGCCTATATACATGATCATACCTAGATATTCTCATAACTATGCTCACTTCTGTCAATTGCTCAACAGTAATCTGTTCACCCACCGTAATACTTGTGCTCTCGAGAGAAGCCACTAGTGAAACCTATGGCCCTGGGTCTATTTTCTATCATATTAATCTTCCATCAACAAGCTATTTCTTGCACCGTTTTTATTTTGCTTTATTTACTTTGCATATTTATCATAAAAATACCAAAAATATTATCTTATCATATCTATCAGATCTCACTTTCGTAAGTGACTGTGAAGGGATTGACAACCCCTTTATTGCATTGGTTGCGAGGATTTTATTTGTTTGTGTAGATGTGAGGGACTCGTGCGTGGCCTCCTACTGGATTGATACCTTGGTTCTAAAAAACTGCGGGAAATACTTCTGCTACTTTGCTGCATCACCCTTTCCTCTTCAAGGGAAAACCAACGCAGTGCTCAAGAGGTAGCAGTTCTTAGCGTGATCGCAGGTAAATTGGTCGACGCATATTTAGATGTGCATGTCTCCAAGGACTTGTGGGAGGCGCTCGAATCTAAATTCAGGGCTACCGATGCTGGGAGCGAAATGTATATTATAGAGTGATGACCCACAAGTATAGGGGATCTATCGTAGTACTTTCGATAAGTAAGAGTGTCGAACCCAACGAGGAGCAGAAGGAAATGATAAACGGTTTTCAGCAAGGTATTCTCTGCAAGTACTGAAATAAGTGGTAACAGATAGTTTTGTGATAAGTTAATTTGTAACGAGCAACAAGTAAAAAAGTAAATAAAGTGCAGCAAGGTGGCCCAATCCTTTTTGTAGCAAAGGACAATCCTGGACAAACTCTTATATAAGAAAAAGCGCTCCCGAGGACACATGGGAATATCGTCAATCTAGTTTTCAGCACGTTCAAATGATTCGCGTTCAGTACTTTGATAATTTGACATGTGGGTGGACCGGTGCTTGGGTGCTGTTCTTACTTGAACAAGCATCCCACTTATGATTAACCTCTATTGCAAGCATCCGCAACTACAACAAAAGTATTAAGGTAAACCTAACCATAGCATGAAACATATGGATCCAAATCAGCCCCTTACGAAGCAATGCATAAACTAGGGTTTAAGCTTTTGTCACTCTAGCAACCCATCATCTACTTATTACTTCCCAATGCCTTCCTCTAGGCCCAAATAATGGTGAAGTGTTATGTAGTCGATGTTCACATAACACCACTAGAGGCTAGACAACATACATCTCATCCAAATATCGAACGAATACCAAATTCACATGACTACTAATAGCAAGACTTCTCCCTTGTCCTCAGGAACAAACGTAACTACTCACAAAGCATATTCATGTTCATAATCAGAGGGGTATTAATATGCATAAAGGATCTGAACATATGATCTTCCACCAATTAAACCAACTAGCATCAACTACAAGGAGTAATTAACACTACTAGCAACCTACTAGCACCAATCCCGGACTTGGAGACAAGAATTGGATACAAGAGATGAACTAGGGTTTTGATATGAGATGGTGCTGATGAAGATGTTGATGGAGATTGCCCTCTCCCGATGAGAGGAGCGTTGGTGATGACAATGGCGACGATTTCCCCCTCCGGGAGGGAAGTTTCCCCAGTAGAACAGCTCTGTCGGAGCTCTAGATTGGATCCACCAAGGTTCCGCCTCGTGGCAGCAGAGTTTCGTCCCGAAAGGTTGCTTATTATTATTTTTCTCGACGAAAGATTTCATATAGGAGAAGATGGTCATCGGAGAGCCACCAGGGGGCCCGCGAGGTAGGGGGGCGCGCCCTAGGGGGCGGCGCCGCCCACCCTCGTGAGAAGGGTGTGAGGCCCATGGTCTTTATCTTTGGCGAGGATTTTTCATTATTTATTATAAGGTGTTCCGTGGAGTTTCAGGACTTTTGGAGTTGTGCAGAATAGGTCTCTAATATTTGCTCCTTTTCGAGCCCAGAATTCCAGCTGCCGGCATTCTCCCTCCTTATGTAAACCTTGTAAAATAAGAGAGAATAGCCATAAGTATTGTGACATAATGTGAAATAACATCCCATAATGCAATAAATATTGATATAAAAGCATGATGCAAAATGGACATATCAACTCCCCCAAGCTTAGACCTCGCTTGTCCTCAAGCGAAAAGCCGAAATCGAAAAATATGTCCCCATGTTTAGAGATGAAGGTGTCGATAAAAATAAAATACGGACATGAGGGCATCATGATCATTCTTGTAACAACAACTTATATAATTTTTGGCATATGATCTCTAATGCTAGGGTAATAATTCAATCACAATATCAAGTATGAATCATAAACTTCATTGAAAACTAACAATCTATAATCTCAGTCATTGAAGCAATTGCAATTTATCATAACATAGGAAAGAGTCAATGTATAAGAGCTTTTCAGCAAGTCCACATACTCAACTATCATATAATCTTTCACAATTGCTGACACTCATGCAATACTTATGGGTATGGAGTTTTAATCGGACACAGAGAAAGATAGGGGCTTATAGTTTTGCCTCCCAACGTTTTACCTCAAGGGTAATGTCAACTGTAATAGTTCATGAAAACTCACATCCAATTAGCCATATACCAGGATCTTTCCAACATACTGTGCTTGCCAAAGGATAAAGTGTAAAAAGGAAGGGTGAAAATCACCATGACTCTTGCATAAGGTAGAAGATAATAATAAAAGATAGGCCCTTCGCAGAGGGAATCAGAGGTTGCCATGTGCTTTTATGGTTGGATGTACAAAATCTTAATGCGAAAGAACGTCACTTTATATTGCCCCTTGTGATATGAACCTTTATTATGTAGTCCGTCGCTTTTATTACTTCCACATCACAAGATCATATAAAGCTTATTTTTCCCACACCAATCAATCATACATATTTAGAGAGAAATTTTTATTGCTTTGCACCGATGACAACTTACTTGAAGGATCTTATTCAATCCATAGGTAGATATGGTGGACTCTCATGGCAAAAATGGTTTAAGGGTATTTGGAAGCACAAGTAGTATCTCTACTTGGTGCTGAGAATTTGGCTAGCATGAGGGGGAAAGGCAAGCTCAACATGTTGGAGGATCCAAGAAAATATAATTTATCTCAGATGTAAGAAAACATAACCCATTATGTTATCTTCCTTGTCCAATATCAACTCTTTAGCATGTCATATTTTAATGAGTGCTCACAATCATAAAAGTTGTCCAAGATAGTATATCTATATGTGAAGATCTCTCTTTCTTTGTTACTTCCTATTAATTGCAACGATGACCAAAACTATGCTTGTCACCTCTCAACAACTTTTATTCATCATACCTTTTCTATGTGAGCTCATTACTCTCCATGAGATCCAAATGACCTCTTTGTTTCTTTTTATTTCTTTCTCTTTTCTTTTATTCACTTAGGATCATGGCAAAATAATCAAGCCCTTGACTCAACACTAATCTTTATTATATAGCTCATGGACTCGATTACATAGAAGGATAATAAAGCAAAACTCACAACTAGATCACACTAAGAACTTTTATTCTACTAGATCAAGATACTACTAATAAGATCAAACTAAGGAAAACGGTAAAGATAAAAGTGATGGTGATACGATACCGGGGCACTCCCCCAAGCTTGGCAGTTGCCAAGTGGAGTGCCCATACCCAGATACTCAATTCTTCTTTGTTGGAGGAGACGGTGGAGGTGTTGTTGATGATGCGGGCTTGTCATCCATCTTCCAAGGCATGGGTTCACCATCATAGAAGGATGATCGAGTCTCTGGAATCCTCGAATCTGCAGCCAAACTCATTCTTTTGAATCTATATTCATACACATAGTTTTGGTTTTGCAGGTCACAGATTTGGGCTTGGAGGTGCTCGATCTTCTCATGTAGCTTGAAGATGGCCTCCTCGGTGTTCTTGGCATCCGGCTTGTAGTTGTTAGTGAATTTCGCGAGCATCATGTGGCTAGTGTTGATTCCACGCTCCACCATCCCCTGGCACTTGAAAACTTGTTGCTCCATTGCTTCAAGCCTCGTCTCCATGCTTCCGATTCCCTTTGGTCCCTCGGCATCGCGGATGTGCAGCAACCCATCACGCATCTCAATGGTTTGAGGGTGTCACAGCACCTCCGCGAGGTAAGGGTTGATGATCTTCTCGAAGAACTTGTCCTTGGAAGCACTTGGGGACGTCATGATAATCTAGATCTTTCAGAAAAACGCTCGAAACAAAAACAGGAGATTTTTGCGTGATACGGGAGTAGAAACTCCCAGGAGATTATATAATGAATTTTTACCGACCAAAATATGTATCGTGCAAGAAAATGGAGTCCGGAAGACACACAAGGTGCTCACGAGGTAGGGGGCGCGCCCTCCACCCTCGTGGGGGCCTCATGTCCTTCCCGGACTACTACTTAATTTTCTATTTTTCTAAATATTCCAAAACAGAGAAATATTGCCTTAAAAATTGTTTTGGAGTCGGTTTACTTACCGTACCACATACCTATTCCTTTTCAGAGTCTGAAACGTTCTGGAAAGTGTCCCTTATGTATTCCTCCGGGGTTACGGTTTCAATAACATTGGTTTCAACATTTATGGGATTACTTGGGATATAATGTTTGATTCTTTGACCGTTTACCACCTTCGGATTTGTACCTTCGAAGTTGTTGATTTTATGGCACCGGAACGATAGACCTCCTCGATAACATAGGGGCCTTCCCATTTAGAGAGAAGTTTCCCTGCAAAAAATCTTAAACGGGAGTTGTATAGGAATACATAATCACCTACATTAAACTCATGCTTTTTTCATGCCATCTTTTAACTTTTTCTTTAAACAACTTGGCATTTTCATAAGCTTGGGTTCTCCATTCATCAAGTGAGCTAATATCAAATAACCTCTTTTCACCGGCAAGTTTGAAATCATAGTTGAGCTCTTTAATAGCCCAATATGCCTTATGTTCTAATTCAAGAGGTAAGTGGCATGCTTTTCCATATACCATTTTATACGGAGACATACCCATAGGATTTTTATATGCAGTTCTATAGGCCCATAATGCATCATCAAGTTTCTTGGACCAATTCTTTCTAGACCTATTGACAGTCTTTTGCAAAATTAATTTGAGTCCTCTATTACTCAATTCTACTTGACCACTAGACTGTGGGTGATACGAAGATGCAATTCTATGATTGACGTCATATTTAGCAAGCATTTTCCGGAAAGCACCATGAATAAAATGTGAACCACCATCAGTCATTAAATATCTAGGGACTCCAAACCTCGGAAAAATAACTTCTTTAAGCATTTTAATAGAAGTGTTATGATCAGCACTACTAGTTGGAATAGCTTCTACCCACTTAGTAACGTAATCAGCAACAACTAAAATATGTGTATATCCATTAGAGGCAGGAAAAGGTCCCATATAAACAAAGCCCCAAACATCAAATGGTTCAATAACAAGTGAATAATTCATATGCATTTCTTGACGTCTACTAATATTACCAATTCTTTGACATTCATCACAAGAAAGGACAAACTTACAGGCATCCTTGAAGAGAGTAGGCCAATAAAAACCGGATTGCAATACCTTATGTGCAGTTCTATCTCCCATGTGGTGTCCTCCATAAGATTCGGAGTGGCACTTGCATAGGATCTGTTCCTGTTCATGCTCAGGTACACAACGTCTAATAACACCATCTACTCCTTTATAAAGATGTGGGTCATCCCAAAAGTAATGTCTCAAATCATAGAAGAACTTTTTCTTTTGTTGGTATGTGAAGCTAGGTGGTATAAATTTAGCAACTATGTAATTAGCATAATCAGCATACCAAGGGGTACTACGAGAAGTACTTATGAATTGTTCATCAGGAAAGCTATCATCAAAAGGTAGTGGGTCATCAAGAACATTCTCTAACCTAGATAAGTTGTCTGCAACGGGGTTCTCAGCTCCTTTTCTATCAACAATATGCAAATCAAATTCTTGTAGCAAGAGAACCCATCTAATAAGTCTAGGTTTAGCATCTTTCTTTTCCATGAGATATTTAATAGCAGCATGATCAATGTGGACAGTTACTTTAGAATCAACAATATAAGGTCTGAACTTATCACAAGCAAATACAATTGCTAAAAGTTCTTTTTCAGTAGTAGCATAATTTCTTTGAGCATTGTCTAGAGTCTTACTAGCATATTGGATAACATTTAATTTCTTATCAACTCTTTGCCCTAGAACAACACCTACAACATAATCACTAGCATCACACATAATTTCAAAGGGTAAATTACAATCAGGTGGCTGAACAATAGGTGCAGAGACTAATGCTTTCTTAAGTATTTCAAATGCTTCTACACAATCATCATCAAAGACAAACGGTACATCTTTTTGTAATAAATTAGTCAGAGGCCGAGAAATTTTTGAGAAGTCCTTAATGAACCTCCTATAAAATCCGGCGTGACCAAGGAAACTTCTTATACCTTTGATGTCCTTGGGACATGGCATCTTTTCAATAGCATCAACCTTAGCTTTATCAACTTCAATACCTCTTTCAGAAACTTTATGCCCCAAGACAATACCCTCATTAACCATAAAGTGGCACTTTTCCCAATTCAAGACAAGATTAGTTTCTTCACATCTCTGCAAAACTCAATCAAGATTGCTCAAGCAATCATCAAAAGAAGATCCATAGACAGAAAAGTCGTCCATGAAAACCTCACAAATCTTTTCACAAAAGTTAGAGAATATAGCCATCATGCATCTTTGAAAGGTAGCAGGTGCATTACATAAACCAAAAGGCATACATCTATAAGAAAAATTACCAAAAGGGCATGTAAAAGTAGGCTTTGATTGATCTTTAGCCGACACAGGTATTTGAGAGAAACCAAAATAACCATCTAGAAAGCAGTAATGTTTATGTTTGCATAATCTTTCTAGCATTTGATCGATAAAAGGTAAGGGGTAATGATCTTTCTTAGTAGCCTCATTTAGTTTGTGGAAATCAATTACCATCCTATAACCTGTAATAATTCTTTGTGGAATCAATTCATCTTTATCATTAGGAACAACAGTAATACCTCCCTTCTTAGGGACACAATGAACAGGACTTACCCACTGACTATCAGCAACAAGATAAATTATACCTGCCTCCAGAAGCTTTAGTATTTATTTTCTTACCACTTCTTTCATTTTAGGATTCAGACGTTGTTGAGGATCATGAACTGGTTTGGCATCTGCTTCCAAATTTATTTTATGTTGACATAGAGTGGGACTAATGCCCTTAAGATCATCAAGAGTATATCCAATAGCAGCACGGTGCTTCTTCAGAGTTTTCAATAATCTTCCTTCTTCATGCTCTGAAAGGTTAGCACTAATAATAACAGGATATATCTTCTTTTCATCAAGATAAGCATATTTAAGATTATCAGGCAACGGTTTAAGCTCAAACACAGGATCACCCTTAGGTGGAGGAGGATCCCCTAGGATTTCAACAGGCAAATTGTGTTTCAGCATAGGTTCCAGTTTAAAGAATGCTTCATCTAGTTCCCTTCTTTCATTCATAAACATATCATTCTCATGGTCTAGCAAATATTGTTCTAAAGGATCACTAGGAGGCACGACAATAGAAGCAAGACCAATAATTTCATCCTTAATAGGCAATTCTTCTTCACGGTGTTGTTTACTAAATTTAGAAAAATTAAATTCATGAGTCATATCATCCAAGCCGACAATAAAAACATCCCTTGTGCAATCTATGGTGGCATTAACAGTATTCAAGAAGGGTCTACCAAATATAATGGGAAAAAAGCTATCTTGTGGGGAACCAAGAACAAGAAAATCAGCAGGATATTTAGTTTTCCCACACACGACTTCAACATCTCTAACAATTCCCATTAGTGAAATAGTATCTTTATTGGCAAGTTTAATTGTGACATCAATATCTTCTATTTCAGCAGGTGCAATCTCATGCATAATTTATTTGTATAAGGAATGAGGTATTGCGCTAGCACTAACACCCATATCACATAAGCCATGATAACAATGATCTCCTATTTTAACAGAAATAACAGGCATGCCTACCACAGGTCTAGATTTATCTGTATCACATGGTTTAGCAATTCTAGCAGTTTCATTACAGAAATAAATAACATGCCCATCAATATTATCAGACAAGAGATCTTTAACAATAGCAATATTAGGTTCAACTTTAACTTGCTCAGGAGGTGTATATGTTTTAATATTGCTTTTACGAATCATAGTTGAAGCTTTAGCATGATCCTTTATCCTAACAGGGAAAGGTGGTCTCTCAACATAACAAGTAGGAACAATAGGATCATTATAAGTAACAACCTTTTCTTCAACTTTAATAGGTGCAGCTACTTTTACTTCTATGGGAGGATGATATTTAAACCACTTATCCTTAGGGAGATCAACATAAGTAGCAAAAGATTCACAGAAAGAAGCTACTATCTCAGAATCAAGTCCATATTTAGTGCTAAACTTACGGAAAATATCGGTATCCATAAAAGATTTAACACGATCAAACTTAGGTGTCATACCTGACTCCTTACCATTGTCGAGGTCTCAATCTTCAGAGTTACGTTTAATTCTATCCAATAAATCCCATCTAAATCCAATAGTCTTCATCATAAAAGAGCCAGCACAAGAAGTATCGAGCATGGTGCGATTATTATCAGAAAGCCGAGCATAAATTTTTTGAAGAATTGTTTCTCTTGGAAGCTCATGATTGGGGCATGAATATAACATTGATTTAAGCCTCCCCCAAGCTTGAGCGATGCGTTCTCCTTTGCAAGGCCAAAAATTATATATATAATTGCGATCACGATGAACAAGATGCATAGGGTAATACTTTTGATGAAATTCCAATTTCAATCTTTTATAGTTCCATGATCCCATATCATCACATAGCCTATACCATGTCAATGCGTCTCCCTTCAAAGATAAAGGGAACCTTCTTCTTAGCAACATCATCGGAAATACCCGCAAGCTTAAATAATCCACAAACTTCATCCACATATATTAGGTGTTCATCAGGATGCTTTGTTCCATCTCCTGTAAAAGGATTAGCTAGCAGTTTTTCTATTATACTCGAAGGATACTCATAAGGAATTTCATTTTCAATAGGTTCAATAGGTTGAGGAGCAACTCTTTGCTCCACTGGTCGGGGTGAAGATACCCTGAACAAGCCCCTCAGAGGATTACTTTCCATAGTGACAAGTGACAGTAAATTTCAGCACACTATATACATTTTTCCTTACAAAATTCCAAATTTTTCCTTACAAAATTCCACCTACCAAAGGCGCTTCACTCCCCGGCAACGGCGCCAGAAAAGATTCTTGATGACCCACAAGTATAGGGGATCTATCGTAGTCCTTTCGATAAGTAAGAGTGTCGAACCCAACGAGGAGCAGAAGGAAATGATAAACGGTTTTCAGCAAGGTATTCTCTGCAAGTACTGAAATAAGTGGTAACAGATAGTTTTGTGATAAGATAATTTGTAACGAGCAACAAGTAACAAAAGTAAATAAAGTGCAGAAAGGTGGCCCAATCCTTTTTGTAGCAAAGGACAAGCCTATACAAACTCTTATATAAGAAAAAACGCTCCCAATGACACATGGGAATATCGTCAAGCTAGTTTTCAGCACGTTCATATGATTCACGTTCAGTACTTTGATAATTTGACATGTGGGTGGACCGGTGCTTGGGTGTTGTTCTTACTTGAACAAGCATCCCACTTATGATTAACCTCTATTGCAAGCATGCGCAAGTACAACAAAAGTATTAAGGTAAACCTAACCATAGCATGAAACATATGGATCCAAATCAGCCCCTTACGAAGCAACGCATAAACTAGGGTTTAAGCTTCTGTCACTCTAGCAACCCATCATCTACTTATTACTTCCCAATGCCTTCCTCTAGGCCCAAATAATGGTGAAGTGTTATGTAGTGACGTTCACATAACACCACTAGAGGCTAGACAACATACATCTCATCAAAATATCGAACGAATACCAAACTCACATGACTACTAATAGCAAGACTTCTCCCTTGTCCTCAGGAACAAACGTAACTACTCACAAAGCATATTCATGTTCATAATCAGAGGGGTATTAATATGCATAAAGGATCTGAACATATGATCTTCCACCAATTAAACCAACTAGCATCAACTACAAGGAGTAATTAACACTACTAGCAACCTACTAGCACCAATCCCGGACTTGGAGACAAGAATTGGATACAAGAGATGAACTAGGGTTTTGAGATGAGATGGTGCTGATGAAGATGTTGATGGAGATTGCCCTCACCCGATGAGAGGAGCGTTGGTGATGACGATGGCGACGATTTCCCCCTCCGGGAGGGAAGTTTCCCCGGCAGAACAGCTCTGCCGGAGCTCTAGATTGGATCCGCCAAGGTTCCGCCTCGTGGCGGCGGAGTTTCGTCCCGAAAGGTTGCTTCTTATTTTTGCTCGACGAAAGACTTCTTATAGGAGAAGATGGTCATCGGAGAGCCACCAGGGGGCCCACGAGGTAGGGGGCGCGCCCTAGGGGGGGGCACCCTTGTGAGAAGGGTGTGGGCCCCCTGGTCTTCATCTTTGGCGAGGATTTTTCATTATTTATTATAAGGTGTTCCATGGAGTTTCAGGACTTTTGGAGTTGTGCAGAATAGGTCTATAATATTTGCTCCTTTTCCAGCCCAGAATTCCAGCTGCCGGCATTCTCCCTCCTTATGTAGACCTTGTAAAATAAGAGAGAATAGCCATAAGTATTGTGACATAATGTGAAATAACAGCCCATAATGCAATAAATATTGATATAAAAGCATAATGCAAAATGGATGTATCATAGAGCAGTTCCATGATTACACGATGGTTGAGAACTGTCCTATACTAGAGCAGGCTCATGAGATAATATGCATCATTAAGGAGCTTGAGCTTCTGAAGTGCGATTTATCGGGCAAGTTTGTCACGGGATGTATAATCCCTAAGCTCCCTAATTCATGGAGAAACTTTGCTACCACTCAGAAAAATCAGAGGCGTGAGTTCTCAGTAGAGGGCGTCATCGGCCATCTGAGTGTTGAGCAGAATTCGAGGGCAAAAGACTCACACAGAAAAGGGGTCAAAGGAACTTTTGTCGCAAACATGGTGAATCAGAGGAACCATAACTCCCACAAGCCCAAGGGAAAGAATGGTTGTCGGTGTCAAAACCGGCGGATCTCGGGTAGGGGGTCCTGAACTTTGCGTCTAAGGTCAATGGTAACAGGAGACAAGGGACACGATGTTTACCCAGGTTTGGGCCCTCTCTATGGAGGTAATACCCTATGTCCTGCTTGATTGATATTGATGAACATGAGTATTACAAGAGTTAATCTACCTCGAGATCGTAATGGCTAAACCCTAGAGGTCTAGCTTGTATATATGGCTATGATAATGAATCTCTCCCTCTCTGGACTAAGCCCTCCGGTTTATATAGACACCAGGAGGATCTAGGGTTATACAAGGTCGGTTACAAAGAAGGGAATCTACATATTCAGTCGCCAAGCTCGCCTTCCACGCCAAGGAGAGTCCCATCCGGACACGGGTGCAGTCTTCGGTCTTCGTATCTTCACAGCCCATCAGTCCGGCCCATGGCCAACAGGGCGGACGCCCGAGGACCCCTTAGTCCAGGACTCCCTGAGTAGCCCCTGAACCTGGCTTCAATGACAAGGTATCTGGCGCGTAGTGCTATCTTCGGCATTGCAAGGCGGGTTCCTCCTTCCGAACTCCAAAATAGTCTTCGGACGAATTGATCGTGTCCAGACCTGTAACACACACCACAGACAACCATAGAGAGAATATTATAATACACGAGTCCAATCCGCTGACAACTTTTACAACATGACATCACGTCCATCCGGTCATAATTTCGAACCATTTTTTGCCTGCCGCTCCATGTTTCGAGACGCGGTCGCCATTGGCACGTCTTGTCAAAGCAGAGATCGTGTCCCCTTATTATGGGATTCTCATCAATACGGGTGTGGGTAACCCAACCGTGCCGTTTACACAGCCCTTGGGAATAGGCGAGTTTTAGGGAGGCATTTGATATTCGCGGCCTTTATAAGGGGATAAGGATTCGTCCTCACTCACCCCTGCCTTCTCCTTCCTCTGCCCATCCATTCTAGAGCTCCAGCGTCCAAGCCCTAGCTTCCCTCGCCGGAGAAAACACCCCAACCATGTCCGGATCTGGAGCA
This sequence comes from Triticum dicoccoides, assembly GCF_002162155.2. Taxonomy (NCBI): domain Eukaryota; kingdom Viridiplantae; phylum Streptophyta; class Magnoliopsida; order Poales; family Poaceae; genus Triticum; species Triticum dicoccoides. Next base: position 70,305,121 of record NC_041380.1, on the reverse strand, counting down.
GGTGGCAAGTGGATGGCTTCTTCTGTTAAGAAGAAAGACATCAAGGAGCTTCGAGAGGCCGGATACCTGGCCAAGGAGATCGTTCACCGTCTCCCGGCCGAAGGACAGATCATCCCTGCACCAGAGCCCCATGAGAGGGTTGTGTTTCTCGCACATTTCGTCCGTGGGCTGGGATTCCCTCTCCACATGTTTGTCCATGGGCTGATGTTTTACTACGGGCTAGATTTCCATGATCTAGCCCCCAACTTTCTCCTCAACATCTCAGCATTTATAGTCGTTTGCGAGGCCTTCCTCCGTATCCCGCCTCACTTTGGCCTATGGCTAAAGACTTTCAATGTAAAGCCGAAGGTGGTGAGAGGCTAACAGGTAGAGTGCAGAGGCGCCATGGTGGGCAAGATGCCCACGTTACATGGCCCAAAGGCTCCTTTGTGGAGATGGTGAAGGGGTGGCAGTCGGGGTGGTTCTACATCACCGAGACGCGCGACACCAACTGGGCGGCGACCCCCAAATTTCGATCCAGAGCTCCGCTGCGTCTCACCTCCTGGCAAGAGAAGGGCCTCGCCTGGGGCTCTTCGAGCGAGCTGACTGGGCTCCAGACGTGCGTTCAGAACATGATAACCAAGAGGATCAAACTCGTCAACGTGATCCAGGTTATGCTCATTCGCCGGATCCTTCTGTTCCAATGCCGGACTTGCTATTTGTGGGAGTTCGACCCGGCCAAGTACCAGATGCTACTAGAGCTCCTCGGCACAACACACGAAGATATCTGGAAAGTGCTCTTCAAGGCCAGCGAGACACCACCGCCCACGACCGAAGATCGTGGGCTCAGCTTAAAGCACCATGCCAATTCGGTAAGTTCTTTCATGTATTCAAGGTATAGCCTTTACTAGCATATTTTGGGAAGGAGTGTAAGCCTTCCTATCAATTTTCAGGCCTGGATCGACATAGCGGGGTGGATTAATTGTCTAGCTCCACTTCCTGAAGATGAGGAAACCCCATCCCTAATGAAGATGATATTTCCGGCGCCTTATGATGTGCCGGAGAAGAAGGCCAAGAAGACGGCCAAAGGGAGCAGGAGTGGCCTTCGCCAAAAGGGTGCTTCGGACATGTCGTCCGAAGATGAGACTGACTCTTCGGTCACCGAAGACGATGGCGAGGAGGAAGAAGGAGGCTTCCCCCCGGAGTGGGGAAAGAAGAAAAGAGAGGCCTCCATGAATCTGGAGGTGAAGGCGCCCAAGAGGGGGAAGGGCTCCCTTGCGGATAACTCCACATGGGATGTCGAAAGCAGTCCTGAGCGAATGCCCCAGACCAAGCCTCGGGCTGCCTCGTAAGTACCAAAACCCTATGCACCTCCCAATACATGGCCTTTCCAGTTTATAATATTAATATGTTTAAACTATGACATTACTGTCCGGCTCGGGACGGCTCCCCATGATCCTCGACAGAGGATTCGCTAGACTCAAAGGAGATGGCTAGCATGTATCCACCGCCCGCTCATTCTGCCTCACCCAAGGGTGATGACGAGGTGGCGTCCCAAAGGATCTTCCCAGACCCGGGGGAGATTCCAGAATTGTTAAGGTGGCGCCGCAGGATGACTCCTCGGCTGCCGGACACATGGGGGAAAAAGCCCCTGTGGGGACTGGCAGTGGGGGCCAAGTTCTCTTCGGCCCTCAGCCGGATACCATTCCGGAGACCTACACGGCTCCGGAGTCCAGCGAACGGCCTTCCACGAAAGGAGGAGGTGTGCCTGTTCCACCGATGACCTCTGTCCAACCAGAGGCACCGGACAATCCACTGGAAGCGCTGCGAGGCGCCTCCATTGTGGATGAGCACCGTGTCCTTATGGGTACGATGATCGAAAAGGTTCGGTCCGCCAAAAGTAGACTGACCGAGGCCTGCACTAGCCTTCTAACAGGCTTTGAGGTAACAATTGTACAAAAAATATCACAATGAGGACAGTAGGCCCTGATGCTCTATTCGATGTCCGGAAAGTAAAAGCCGAATAGGGGATCAAAATAATTTTTGCAAGAGTCTAACATAATATGTCTATGTGAATAAGCAGGTGTAGCTGCTAGCTGCTGCCGCTCACACTGCAGAGGTCTCCGAACTGAAGCAGAACCTAGAGCAGGCTGAGAAAGAGCTCGGTCTCGTGAAGAAGCAGCTGGAGGACAGCAAAGGTATGCACTAACCTGCGTGTATGTTTAGGAAGGATGAATGGTTCATGCTGACTAAGGTGCCATGAACTTTATTAGGGGCCAGGACCGAGGTGGTGGCCCTCAAGAAGGCATTAGATAAGGAACACGCCGCGCGTGAGAAGCATGAGGCCAGGGTCGGCGAGGTTCAGCAAGAGCTCCAGGACGCCGTCAAGAAGTGCGAGTCCTTGGAGCGCGATTCTAAGACGCAAGCCTCTGAACTTGCAAAGGCCCTCCAGAGCGCGCAAGCGTCTCGAGCCGAAGCCTAGAGCGCCCTTCAGGAAATCCAGGCGGCCCGGAAGATCGCGGCGGGTAAGGCTTTCATTATGCAAAGCAAGTCTATGAAGGAAGCGTTCCTTTTACTTACCCAAAACTGGAGCTCTCTAGGGGCGTTTACGGATTTGCCGCGCAGCGTATAACACGATGCTGAGTTCTATCGAGCCGAGGAAGGGAGTTCTATGGAGAAGCTTTCTGGTCTCAATATCTTGGACCCGAACATCCGGTGTCCTTTAGCAACTAGCTGAAATAGCTGGTCGAGCTGTACAAGGCGGCCGAGCTAGCCATGAAGGAGTTGATAGTCCGACTATGGCCTGCCGCGCCGATACCTAGCAGCTGCTACCTCTTGAGCACTGCGTTGGTTTTCCCTTGAAGAGGAAAGGGTGGTGCAGTAAAGTGCTACCTCTTGAGCACTCCGTTGGTTTTCCCCGAAGAGGAAGGGATGATGCAGTAAAGTAGCGTAAGTATTTTCCTTAGTTTTTGAAAACCAAGGTATCAATCCAGTAGGAGGCTACGCGCGAGTCCCTCGTACCTGCACAAAACAAATAAATCCTCGCAACCAACGCAAATAGGGGTTGTCAATCCCTATAAGGCCACTTACAAGAGTGAGATCTAATAGATATGATAAGATAATATTTTTGGTATTTTTATGATAAACATGCAAAGTAAAATAAAGGCAAAGGAAATAGCAAAGGAAATAACTAAGTAGTAGGAGATTAATATGATAAAGATAGACCCGGGGCCATAGGTTTCACTAGTGGCTTCTCTCAAGAGCATAAGTATTCTATGGTGGGTGAACAAATTACTGTTGAGCAATTGACAGAATTGAGCATAGTTATGAGAATATCTAGGTATGATCATGTATATAGGCATCACATCTGAGACAAGTAGACCGACTCCTGCCTGCATCTACTACTATTACTCCACTCATCGACCGCTATCCAGCATGCATCTAGAGTATTAAGTTAAAAATAGAGTAACGCCTTAAGCAAGATGACATGATGTACAGGGATAGACTCATGCAATATGAAGAAAACCCAATCTTGTTATCCTCGATGGAAACAATACAATATATGCCTTCCTGCCCCTACTGTCACTGGGAAAGGACACCACAAGATTGAACCCAAAGCTAAGCACTTCTCCCATTGCAAGAAAGATCAATATAGTAGGCCAAACCAAACTGATAATTCGAAGAGACTTGCAAAGGTAACCAATCATACATAAAAGAATTCAGAGAAGATTCAAATATTGTTCATAGATAGACTTGATCATAAACCCACAATTCATCGGTCTCAACAAACACACCGCAAAAAGAAGATTACATTGAATAGATCTCCACAAGAGAGGGGGAGAACATTGTATTGAGATCCAAAAAGAGAGAATAAGCCATCTAGCTACTAACTATGGACCCATAGGTCTGAAGTAAACTACTCACACTTCATCGGAAGGGCTATGGTGTTGATGTAGAAGCCCTCCATGATCGATGCCCCCTCCGGCGGAGCTCCGGAACAGGCCCCAACATGGGATCTCGTGGATACAGAAAGTTGCGACGGTGGAATTAGGTTTTTGGCTCCGTATCTGATCGTTTGGGGGTACGTGGATATATATAGGAGGAAGGAGTACGTCGGTGGAGCAATAGGGGGCCCACGAGTGTGGAGGGCGCGCCCCCTACCTCGTGGCCTCCTCTTTTCTTTCTTGACATAGGGTCCAAGTCTCTCGGGTCTTGTTCGTTGAGAAAATCATGTTCCCGAAGGTTTCATTCCGTTTGGACTCCGTTTGATATTCCTTTTCTTCGAAACCCTAAAACAGGCAAAAAACAGCAATTCTGGGCTGGGCCTCCGGTTAATAGGTTAGTCCCAAAAATAATATAAAAGTGGGTAATAAAGCCCAATAATGTCCAAAACCTGTAGATAATATAGCATGGAGCAATCAAAAAATATAGATACGTTGGAGATGTATCAAGCATCCCCAAGCTTAATTCCTGCTCGTCCTCGAGTAGGTAAATGATAAAAACAGAATTTTTGATGCGGAGTGCTACTTGGCATAATTTTAATGTAATTCTTCTTAATTGTGGTATGAATATTCAGATCTGAAAGATTCAAGACAAAAGTTCATATTGACATAAAAATAACAATACTTCAGGTATACTAACTAAGCAATTATGTCTTCTCAAAATAACATGGCCAAAGAAAGTTCATCCATACAAAATCATATGGTTTAGTCATGTTTCATTTTCGTCACACAAGAATGCTCTCATCATGCACAACCCCGATGACAAGCCAAGCAATTGTTTCATACTTTAGTAATCTCAAACCTATAAACTTTCACGCAATATATGAGCGCGAGCCATGGACATAGCACTATGAGTGGAATAGAATATAATGAGGGGGCTTATGTGGAGAAGACAAAAAGGAGAAAGTCTCACATCAGTGAGGCTAATCAATGGGCTATGGAGATGCCCACCGATTGATGTTAATGCAAGGAGTAGGGACTACCATGCAACGGATGCACTAGAGCTATAAATGTATGAAAGCTCAACAAAAGAAACTAGTGGGTGTGCATCCAACTTGCTTGCTCATGAAGACCTAGGGCACTTGAGGAGGCCCATTGTTGGAATATACAAGCCAAGTTATATAATGAAAAATTCCCACTAATATATGAAAGTGACAAAACAAGAGACTCTCTATCATGAAGATTACGGTGCTACTTTGAAGCACAAGTGTGGTAAAGGATAGTAACATTGTCCCTTCTCTCTTTTTCTCTTTTTTTTCTTTGGGCCTTTTCTTTTTTTATGGCCTTTCTCTTTTTTTATTCCTCACTTGGGAAAATGCTCTAGAAAATGATGATCATCACACTTCTATTTATTTACAACTCAATGATTACAACTCGATACTAGAAAAAAAGATGACTCTATATGAATGCCTCCGGCGGTGTACCGGGATATGCAATGGACCAAGAGTGACATGTATGAAAGAATTATGAACGGTGGCTTTGCCACAAATACTATGTCAACTACATGATCATGCTAAGCAATATGACAATAATGAATGTGTCATGATGAACGGAATGATGGAAAGTTGCATGGCAATATATCCCGGAATGGCTATGGAAATGCCATAATAGGTAGGTATGGTGGCTGTTTCGAGGAAGATATAAGGAGGTTTATGTGTGAAAGAGCGTATCATATCACAGGGTTTGGATGCACTGGCGAAGTTTGCGCCAACTCTCAATGCGAGAAAGGGCAATGCACAGTACCGAAGAGGCTAGCAAGGATGGAAGGGTGAGAGTGCGTATAATCCATGGACTCAACATTAGTCATAAAGAACTCACATACTTATTGCAAAAATCTACAAGTCATCAAAAACCTCGGTACTACGCGCATGCTCCTAGGGGGATAGATTGGTAGGAAAAGACCATCGCTCGTCCCCGACTGCCACTCATAAGGAAGACAATCAAATAACACCTCATGTTTCAAATTTGTTGCATAACGTTTACCATATGTGCATGCTACGGGACTTGCAAACTTCAACACAAGCATTTTTCAATTTCACAACTACTCAACTAGCATGACTTTGATATTATTACCTCCATATCTCAAAACAATCATCAAGCATCAAACTTCTCTTAGTATTCAAAACACTCATAAGAAAATTTTACTAATCTTGAATACCTAGCAAATTAGGATTTTAAGCAAATTACCATGCTATTAAGAATCTCAAAATAATCTAAGTGAAGCATGAGAGATCAATAGTTCTATAAAACAAATCCACCACCGTGCTCTAAAAGATATAAGTGAAGTACTAGAGCAAAACTATATAACTCAAAAGATATATGCGAAGCACATAGAGTATTCTAACAAATTACAAATCATGTATGGCTCTCTCAAAAGGTGTGTACAGCAAGGATGATTGTGGTAAACTAAAAAGAAAAGACTCAAATAATACAAGATGCTCCAAGCAAAACACATATCATGTGGCGAATAAAAATATAGCTCCAAGTAAAGTTACCGATATAAGTAGACGAAAGAGGGGATGCCTTCCGGGGCATCCCCAAGCTTTGGCTTTTAGGTGTCCTTAGATTATCTTGGGGGTTCCATGACCATCCTTAAGCTTAGGCTCTTGCCACTCCTTGTTCCATAATCCATCAAATCTTTACCCAAAACTTGATAACTTCACAACACAAAACTTAAGGTAGAAAATCTCGTGAGCTCCGTTAGCGAAAGAAAATAAAAGACCACATCAAGGTACTGTAATGAACTCATTCTTTATTTATATTGGTGTTATACCTACTTTATTCCAACTTCTCTATGGTTTATAAACTATTTTACTAGCCATAGATTCATCAAATTAAGCAAACAACACACGAAAAACAGAATCTGTCAAAAACAATAGTCTGTAGTAATCTGTAGCTAGCGCAAGATATGGAACCCCAAAAATTCTAAAATAAATTTCTGGACGTGAGGAATTTATCTATTAATCATCTTCAAAAATAATTAACTAAATATCACTTTCCAAATAAAAATGGCAGTAGTTCTCGTGAGCGCTAAAGTTTCTGTTTTTTACAGCAAGTTCAACAAGACTTTCCCCAAGTCTTCCCAACGGTTCTACTTGGCACAAACACTAATTAAAAACAAAAACACAACCAAAACAGAGCTATAAAAATTATTTATTACTAAACAGGAGCAAAAAGCAAGGAATAAAAATAAAATTGGGTTGCCTCCCAACAAGCGCTTTCGTTTAACGCCCCTTGCTAGGCATAATTAACAAGCAAGAATAGATCTAGGTATTGCCATCTTTGGTAGGCAATCCATAAGTGGCCCTCATAATAGATTCATAAGGTAATTTAATTTTCTTTCTAGGGAAGTGTTCCATGCCTTTCCTTAATGGAAATTGGAATCTAATATTTCCTTCCTTCATATCAATAATTGCACCAATCGTTCTAAGGAAAGGTCTACCAAGAATAATAGGACATGAGGGATTGTAATCTATGTCAAGAACAATAAAATCTATGGGCACATAATTCGTATTTTCAACAATAAGAACATCATTAATTCTTCCCATAGGTTTCTTAATAGTGGAATCCGCAAGGTGCAAGTTTAAAGAGCAATCATCAAAATCACGGAAACCTAACAAATCACACAAAGTCTTTGGAATCGTGGAAATACTAGCACCCAAATCACATAAAGCATAGTATTCATGATCTTTAATTTTACTTTTAATAGTTGGTTACCACTCATCATAGAGTTTTCTAGGGATAGAAACTTCCAATTCAAGTTTTTCTTCATAAGATTGCATCAAGGCATCAACGATATGTTTAGTAAACGCTTTATTTTGACTATAAGCGTGAGGAGAATTTAGCACGGATTGCAACAAGGAAATACAATCAATCAAAGAGAAATTTTCATAGTTAAATTCCTTCAAATCCATAATAGTGGGTTTAGCAACATCTAAAGTTTTAATTTCTTCAATCCCACTTTTATCAAATTTAGCATCAAGATCAACAAATTCTGAATTCTTAGAACGCCTTCTAGGTAAAGGTGGATCATATTCAGTCCCATCATTATCAAGATTCATATTGCAAAACAAAGATTTAATAGGGGACACATCAATAACTTTTAGATCTTCATCTTTATTTTCATAGGAACTAGAAGAACACACTCTTATAAAGGCATCTTTCTTAGCACGCATCTTAGCGGTTCTTTCTTTGCACTCATCAATGGAAATTCTCATGGCTTTGAGAGACTCATTGATATCATGCTTAGGTGGAATAGATCTAAGTTTAAAAGAATCAACATCAAGAGCAATTATATCAACGTTCCTAGCCAAATCATCAATCTTAAGCAATTTTTCTTCAATCAAAGCATTAAAATTCTTTTGCGTAGTAATAAATTCTTTAATATTAGATTCAAAATCAGAGGGCATCTTATTATAATTTCCATAAGAATTGTTGTAGGAATTACCATAATTATTAGAGGGATTACTAGGATAAGGCCTAGGATTAAAATTTCCTCTATACGCGTTGTTACCAAAATTGTTCCTACCAACAAAATTCACATCCATAGATTCATTATTATTCTCAATCAAAGTAGACAAGGGCATATCATTAGGATCAGAAGAAACACTCTTATTAGCAAATAATTTCATAAGTTCATCCATCTTTCCACTCAAAACATTAATTTCTTCTATCGCATGCACCTTTTTATTAGTAGATCTTTTAGTATGCCGTTGAGAATAATTAACCATAATATTATCTAGGAGTTTAGTAGCTTCTCCTAAAGTGATTTCCATAAAAGTGCCTCCCGCGGCCGAATCTAAAAGATTTCTAGAAGCAAAATTCAATCCGGCATAAAAATTCTGAACAATCATCCACAAATTTAAACCATGAGTGGTGCAATTACGTATCATTAATTTCATTCTCTCCCAAGCTTGTGCAACATGTTCATGATCAAGTTGCTTAAAATTCATAATATCGTTTCTAAGAGAGATGATCTTAGCGGGAGGAAAATACTTAGAGATAAAAGCATCTTCGCACTTATTCCATGAATCAATACTATTTTTAGGCAAAGACGAAAACCAAGCTTTAGCACGATCTCTAAGCGAAAAAGGAAATAGCTTCAATTTAACAATATCATTATCCACATCTTTCTTCTTTTGCATGTCACACAAATCAACGAAGCTATTTAGATGGGTAGCGGCATCTTCACTAGGAAGGCCGGAAAACGGATCTTTCATGACAAGATTTAGCAAAGCAGTATTAATTTCACAAGATTCAGCATCGGTAAGAGGAGCAATCGGTGTGCGAATAAAATCATTGTTGTTGGTATTGGTGAAGTCACACAATTTACTATTAACTTGAGCCATAAGCAAGCAAACTAACACACAAGCAAACAAAAAGCAAGCGGGCAAAAAGAGGCAAATAGAAAAAGAGAAGGAGGATAGAGAGAGAAGGCGAATAAAACGGCGAGGGTGAAGTGGGGGAGAGGAAAACGAGAGGCAAATGGCAAATAATATAATGCGGGAGATAAGGGTATGTGATGGGTACTTGGTATGTTGACTTTTGCGTATACCTCCCCGGCAACGGCGCCAGAAATCCTTCTTGCTCCTCTTGAGCAGTGCGTTGGTTTTCCCCGAAGAGGAAGGGATGATGCAGCAAAGTAGTGTAAGTATTTCCCTTAGTTTTTGAGAACCAAGGTATCAATCCAGTAGGAGGCTATGCGCGAGTCCCTCGTACCTGCACAAAACAAATAAATCCTCGCAACCAACGCAAATAGGGGTTGTCAATCCCTATAAGGCCACTTACGAGAGTGAGATCTGATATATATGATAAGATAATATTTTTGGTATTTTTATGATAAACATGCAAATTAAAATAAAGGTAAAGTAAATATCAAAGGAAATAACTAAGTAGTAGGAGATTAATATGATAAAGATAGACTCAGGGGCCATTGGTTTCACTAGTGGCTTCTCTCAAGAGCATAAGTATTCTACGGTGGGTGAACAAATTACTGTTGAGCAATTGACAGAATTGAGCATAGTTATGAGAATATCTAGGTATGATCATGTATATAGGCATCACGTCCGAGACAAGTAGACCGACTCCTGCCTGCATCTACTACTATTACTCCACTCATCGACCGCTATCCAGCATGCATGTAGAGTATTAAGTTAAAAACAGAGTAACACCTTAAGCAAGATGACATGATGTAGAGGGATAGACTCATGCAATATGAAGAAAACCCCATCTTGTTATCCTCGATGGCAACAATACAATACATGCCTTGCTGCCCCTACTGTCACTGGGAAAGGACACCGCAAGATTGAACCCAAAGCTAAGCACTTCTCCCATTGCAAGAAAGATCAATCTAGTAGGCCAAACCAAACCGGTAATTCGAAGAGACTTGCAAAGATAACCAATCATACATAAAAGAATTTGGAGAAGATTCAAATATTGTTCATAGATAGACTTGATCATAAACCCACAATTCATCGGTCTCAACAAACACACCACAAAAAGAAGATTGCATCGGATAGATCTCCACAAGAGAGGGAGAGAACATTGTATTGAGATCCAAAAAGAGAGAAGAAGCCATCTAGCTACTAACTATGGACCCGTAGGTCTGAAGTAAACTACTCACACTTCATCGGAAGGGCTATGGTGTTGATGTAGAAGCCCTCCGTGATCGATGCCCCCTCCGGCGGAGCTCAGGAACAGGCCCCAAGATGGGATCTCGTGGATACAGAAAGTTGCGGCGGTGGAATTAGGTTTTTGGCTCCGTATCTGATTGTTTGGGGGTACGTGGATATATATAGGAGGAAGGAGTATGTCGGTGGAGCAATAGGGGGCCCACGAGGGCGCCCCCTACCTCGTGGCATCCTCTTTTCTTTCTTGATGTAGGGTCCAAGTCTCCCGGGTCTTGTTCGTTGAGAAAATAACGTTCCCGAAGGTTTCATTCCGTTTGGACTCCGTTTGATATTCCTTTTCTTCGAAACCCTAAAACAGGCAAAAAAAACAGCAATTCTGGGCTGGGCCTCTGGTTAATAGGTTAGTCCCAAAAATAATATAAAAGTGGATAATAAATCCCAATAATGTCCAAAACACTATATAATATAGCATGGAGCAATCAAAAATTATAGATACACTAGAGACGTATCAAGCATCCCCAAGCTTAATTCCTGCTCGTCCTCGAGTAGATAAATGATAAAAACAGAATATTTGATGCGGAGTGCTACTTGGCATAATTTTAATGTAATTCTTCTTAATTGTGGTATGAATATTCAGATCCGAAAGATTCAAGACAAAAGTTCATATTGACATGAAAATAATAATACTTCAAGCATACTAACTAAGCAATTATGTCTTCTCAAAATAACATGGCCAAAGAAAGTTCATCCCTACAAAATCATATGGTTTATTCATGTTTCATTTTCGTCACACAAGAATGCTCTCATCATGCACAACCCCGATGACAAGCCAAGCAATTGTTTCATACTTTAGTAATCTCAAACCTATAAACTTTCACGCAATATATGAGAGTGAGCCATGGACATAGCACTATGGGTGGAATAGAATACAATGAGGGGGGTTATGTGGAGAAGACAAAAAGGAGAAAGTCTCACATCAACGAGGCTAATCAATGGGCTATGGAGGTGCCCACCGATTGATGTTAATGCAAGGAGTAGGGATTGCCATGCAACGGATGCACTAGAGCTATAAATGTATGAAAGCTCAACAAAATAAACTAGTGGGTGTGCATCCAACTTGCTTGCTCACGAAGACCTAGGGCACTTGAGGAGGCCCATTGTTGGAATATACAAGCCAAGTTCTATAATGAAAAATTCCCACTAATATATGAAAGTGACAAAACAAGAGACTCTCTATCATGAAGATTACGGTGCTACTTTGAAGCACAAGTGTGGCAAAGAATAGTAACATTGTCCCTTCTCTCTTTTTCTCTCTTTTTTTCTTTGGGCCTTTTCTTTTTTTATGGCCTTTCTCTTTTTTTTATTCCTCACTTGGGACAATGCTCTAGAAAATAATGATCATCACACTTCTATTTATTTACAACTCAATGATTACAACTCGATACTAGAACAAAAGATGACTCTATATGAATGCCTCCGGCGGTGTACCGGGATAAGCAATGGACCAAGAGTGACATGTATGTAAGAATTATGAACGGTGGCTTTGCCACAAATACTATGTCAACTACATGATCATGCTAAGCAATATGACAATAATGAATGTGTCATGATGAACGGAATGATGGAAAGTTGCATCGCAATATATCTCGGAATGGCTATGGAAATGCCATAATAGGTAGGTATGGTGGCTGTTTTGAGGAAGATATAAGGACGTTTATGTGTGAAAGAGTGTATCATATCACAGGGTTTGGATGCACCGGCGAAGTTTGTGCCAACTCTCAATGCGAGAAAGGGCAATGCACGGTACCGAAGAGGCTAGCAAGGATGGAAGGGTGAGAGTGTGTATAATCCATGGACTCAACATTAGTCATAAAGAACTCACATACTTATTGCAAAAATCTACAAGTCATCAAAAACCTCTGTACTACACGCATGCTCCTAGGGGGATAGATTCGTAGGAAAAGACCATCGCTCGTCCCCGACCGCCACTCATAAGGAAGACAATCAAATAACACCTCATGTTTCAAATTTGTTGCATAACGTTTACCATACGTGCATGCTACGGGACTTGCAAACTTCAACACAAGCATTTCTCAAATTCACAACTACTCAACTAGCACGACTTTTATATTATTACCTCCATATCTCAAAACAATCATCAAGCATCAAACTTCTCTTAGTATTCAAAACACTCATAAGAAAATTTTACTAATCTTAAATACCTAGCAAATTAGGATTTTAAGCAAATTACCATGCTATTAAGACTCTCAAAATAATATAAATGAAGCATGAGAGATCAATAGTTTCTATAAAACAAATCCACCACCGTGCTCTAAAAGATATAAGTGAAGTACTAGAGCAAAACTATATAACTCAAAAGATATAAGCGAAGCACATAGAGTATTCTAACAAATTCCAAATCATGTATGGCTCTCTCAAAAGGTGTGTACAGCAAGGATGATTGTGGTAAACTAAAAAGAAAAGACTCAAATAATACAAGATGCTCCAAGCAAAACACATATCATGTGGCGAATAAAAATATAGCTCCAAGTAAAGTTACCGATATAAGTAGACGAAAGAGGGGATGCCTTCCGGGGCATCCCCAAGCTTTGGCTTTTAGGTGTCCTTAGATTATCTTGGGGGTTCCATGACCATCCTTAAGCTTAGGCTCTTGCCACTCCTTGTTCCATAATCTATCAAATCTTTACCCAAAACTTGAAAACTTCACAACACAAAACTTAAGGTAGAAAATCTCGTGAGCTCCGTTAGCGAAAGAAAATAAAAGACCACTTCAAGGTACTGTAATTAACTCATTATTTATTTATATTGGTGTTATACCTACTGTATTCCAACTTCTATATGGTTTATAAACTATTTTACTAGCCATAGATTCATCAAAATAAGCAAACAACACACGAAAAGCAGAATCTGTCGAAAACAGAACAGTCTGTAGTAATCTGTAGCTAGCGCAAGATCTGGAACCCCAAAAATTCTAAAATAAATTTCTGGATGTGAGGAATTTATCTATTAATAATCTTAAAAAATAATTAACTAAATATCACTTTCCAAATAAAAATGGCAGTAGTTCTCGTGAGCGCTAAAGTTTCTGTTTTTTACAGCAAGTTCAACAAGACTTTCCCCAAATCTTCCCAACGGTTCTACTTGGCACAAACACTAATTAAACACAAAAAACACAACCAAAAAAGATCTAGAAAAATTATTTATTACTAAACAGGATAAAAAGCAAGGAATAAAAATAAAATTGGGTTGCCTCCCAACAAGCGCTATCGTTTAACGCCCCTAGCTAGGCATAAGAAGCAAGAATAGATCTAGGTATTGCCATCTTTGGTAGGCAATCCATAAGTGGCTCTCATAATAGATTCATAAGGTAATTTAAGTTTCTTTCTAGGGAAGTGTTCCATGCCTTTCCTTAATGGAAATTGGAATCTAATATTTCCTTCCTTCATATCAATAATTGCACAAATCGTTCTAAGGAAAGGTCTACCAAGAATGATAGGACATGAAGGATTGCAATATATGTCAAGAAAAATAAAATCTATGGGCACATAATTCCTATTTGCAACAATAAGAACATCATTAAATCTTCCCATAGGTTTCTTAATAGTGGAATCCGCAAGGTGCAAGTTTAAAGAGCAATCATCAAAATCACGGAAATCTAACAAATCACACAAAGTCTTTGGAATCGTGGAAACACTAGCACCCAAATCACATAAAGCATAGTATTCATGATCTTTAATTTTAATTTTAATAGTTGTTTCCCACTAATCGTAAAGTTTTCTAGGGATAGAAACTTCCAATTCAAGTTTGTCTTCATAAGATTGCATCAAGGCATCAACGATATGTTTAGTAAACGCTTTATTTTGACTATAAGCGTGAGGAGAATTTAGCACAGAACAAGGAAATACAATCAATTAAAGAGCAATTTTCATAGTTAAATTCCTTGAAATCCATAATAGTGGGTTTAGCAACATCTAAAGTTTTAATTTCTTCAATCCCACTTTTATCAAATTTAGCATCAAGATCAACAAATTCCGAATTCTTAGAACGCCTTCTAGGTAAAGGTGGATCATATTCAGTCCCATCATTATCAAGATTCATATTGCAAAACAAAGATTTAATAGGGGACACATCAATAACTTTTAAATCTTCATCTTTATTTTCATAGGAACTAGAAGAACACGCTCTTATAAAGGCATCTTTCTTAGCACGCATCCTAGCAGTTCTTTCTTTGCACTCTTCAATGGAAATTCTCATGGCTTTGAGAGACTCATTGATATCATGCTTAGGTGGAATAGATCTAAGTTTCAAAGAATCAACATCAAGAGCAATTCTATCAATGTTCCTAGCCAAACCATCAATCTGAAGCAATTTTTCTGCAATCAAAGCATTACAATTCTTTTGTGAAGTAATAAATTCTTTAATATTAGATTCAAAATCAGAGGGCATCTTATTATAATTTCCATAATAATTGTTGTAGGAATTACCATAATTATTAGAGGGATTACTAGGATAAGGCCTAGGATTAAAATTTCCTCTATACGCATTGTTACCAAAATTGTTCCTACCAACAAAATTCACATCCATAGATTCATTATTATTCTCAATCAAAGTAGACAAGGGCATATCATTAGGATCAGAAGAAACACTCTTATTAGCACATAATTTCATAAGTTCATCCATCTTTCCACTCAAAATTTTAATTTCTTCTATCGCATGCACCTTTTTATTAGTAGATCTTTTACTATGCCATTGAGAATAATTAACCATAATATTATCTAGGAGTTTAGTAGCTTCTCCTAAAGTGATTTCCATAAAAGTGCCTCCCGCGGCCGAATCTAAAAGATTTCTAGAAGCAAAATTCAATCCAGCATAAAAATTCTGAACAATCATCCACAAATTTAAACCATGAGTGGGGCAATTACGTATCATTAATTTCATTCTCTCATCAAGTTGCTTAAAATTCATAATATCATTTCTAAGAGAGATGATCTTAGCGGGAGGAAAATACTTAGAGATAAAAGCATCTTTGCACTTATTCCATGAATCAATACTATCTTTAGGCAAAGACGAAAACCAGGCTTTAGCACGATCTCTAAGCGAAAAAGGAAATAGCTTCAATTTAACAATATCATTATCCACATCTTTCTTCTTTTGCATGTCACACAAATCAACGAAGCTATTTAGATGGGTAGCGGCATCTTCACTAGGAAGGCCGAAAAACGGATCTTTCATGACAAGATTCAGCAAAGCAGTATTAATTTCACAAGATTCAGCATCGGTAAGAGGAGCAATCGGTGTGCTAATAAAATCATTGTTGTTGGTATTGGTGAAGTCACACAATTTAGTATTATCTTGAGCCATCGTGACAAGCAAGCAAACTAACGCACAAGCAAACAAAAAGCAAGCAGGCAAAAAGAAGCAAATAGAAAAAGAGAGGGAGGATAGAGAGAGAGAGAGAGGTCGAATAAAACGGCAAGGGTGAAGTGGGGGAGAGGAAAACGAGAGGCAAATGGCAAATAATGTAATGCGGGAGATAAGGGTATGTGATGGGTACTTGGTATGTTGACTTTTGCGTAGACCTCCCCGGCAACGGCGCCAGAAATCCTTCTTGCTACCTCTTGAGCACTGCATTGGTTTTCCCCGAAGAGGAAGGGATGATGCAGCAAAGTAGCGTAAGTATTTCCCTCAGTTTTTGAGAACCAAGGTATCAATCCAGTAGGAGGCTACGCGCGAGTCCCTCGTACCTGCACAAAACAAATAAATCCTTGCAACCAATGCAAATAGGGGTTGTCAATCCCTATAAGGCCACTTACGAGAGTGAGATCTAATAGATATGATAAGATAATATTTTTGGTATTTTTATGATAAACATGCAAAGTAAAATAAAGGCAAAGTAAATAGCAAAGGAAATAACTAAGTAGTAGGAGATTAATATGATAAAGATAGACCCGGGGGCCATAGGTTTCACTAGTGGCTTCTCTCAATAGCATATGTATTCTACGGTGGGTGAACAAATTACTGTTGAGCAATTGGCAGAATTGAGCATAGTTATGAGAATATCTAGGTATGATCATGTATATAGGCATCACGTCCGAGACAAGTAGACCGACTCCTGCCTGCATCTACTACTATTACTCCACTCATCGACCGCTATCCAGCATGCATGTAGAGTATTAAGTTAAAAACAGAGTAACACCTTAAGCAAGATGACATGATGTAGAGGGATAGACTCATGCAATATGAAGAAAACCCCATCTTGTTATCCTCGATGGCAACAATACAATACATGCCTTGCTGCCCCTACTGTCACTGGGAAAGGACACCGCAAGATTGAACCCAAAGCTAAGCACTTCTCCCATTGCAAGAAAGATCAATCTAGTAGGCCAAACCAAACCGGTAATTCGAAGAGACTTGCAAAGATAACCAATCATACATAAAAGAATTTGGAGAAGATTCAAATATTGTTCATAGATAGACTTGATCATAAACCCACAATTCATCGGTCTCAACAAACACACCACAAAAAGAAGATTGCATCGGATAGATCTCCACAAGAGAGGGAGAGAACATTGTATTGAGATCCAAAAAGAGAGAAGAAGCCATCTAGCTACTAACTATGGACCCGTAGGTCTGAAGTAAACTACTCACACTTCATCGGAAGGGCTATGGTGTTGATGTAGAAGCCCTCCGTGATCGATGCCCCCTCCGGCGGAGCTCAGGAACAGGCCCCAAGATGGGATCTCGTGGATACAGAAAGTTGCGGCGGTGGAATTAGGTTTTTGGCTCCGTATCTGATTGTTTGGGGTACGTGGATATATATAGGAGGAAGGAGTATGTCGGTGGAGCAATAGGGGACCACGAGGGTGGAGGGCACGCCTAGGGTAGGCAGGCGCGCCCCCCTACCTCGTGGCCTCCTCTTCTCTTTCTTGACGTAGGGTCCAAGTCTCCCGGGTCTTGTTCGTTGAGAAAATCACGTTCCCGAAAGTTTCATTCCGTTTGGACTCTGTTTGATATTCCTTTTCTTCGAAACCCTAAAACAGGCAAAAAAACAGCAATTCTGGGCTGGGCCTCCGGTTAATAGGTTAGTCCCAAAAATAATATAAAAGTGAATAATAAAGCCCAATAATGTCCATAATAGTGGATAATATAGCATGGAGAAATCAAAAATTACAGATACGTTGGAGACGTATCATAAAGCAGCATGAGTATTTCCCTCAGTTTTTGAGAACCAAGGTATCAATCCAGTAGGAGACCACGCGCGAGTCACCTCGTACCTACACAAACAAATAAGAACCTCGCAACCGACGCGATAAAGGGGTTGTCGATCCCTTCACGGCCACTTGCAAGAGTTAGACCTGATAGAGATGATAATAATAAGATAAGTATTTTTGGTATTTTTATGATATAGATTGAAAGTAAAGATTGCAAAATAAAATAGATTGGAAACTTGTATGATGGAAAATAGACCCGGGGGCCTTAGGTTTCACTAGTGGCTTCTCTCAAGATAGCATAAGTATTACGGTGGGTGAACAAATTACTGTCGAGCAATTGATAGAAAAGTGAATAATTATGAGAATATCTAGGTATGATCATGTATATAGGCATCATGTCCGTGATAAGTAGACTGACTCCTGCCTGCATCTACTACTATTACTCCACACATCGACCGCTATCTAGCATGCATCTAGAGTATTAAGTTCATAAGAATAGAGTAACGCCTTAAGCAAGATGACATGATGTAGAGGGATAAACTCATGCAATATGATATAAACCCCATCTTTTTATCGTCGATGGCAACAATACAACACGTGTTGTTTCCCTTTCTTTCACTGGGATCGAGCACCGCAAGATTGAATCCAAAGCTAAGCACTTCTCCCATTGCAAGAAAGATCAATCTAGTAGGCCAAACCAAACTGATAATTCGAAGAGACTTGCAAAGATAAACCAATCATACATAAAAGAATTCAGAGAAGATTCAAATATTGTTCATAGATAATCTAGATCATAAACCCACAATTCATTGGATCTCGACAAACACACCGCAAAAAGAAGAATTACATCGAATAGATCTCCAAGAGAATCAAGGAGAACTTTGTATTGAGATCCAAAGAGAGAGAAGAAGCCATCTAGCTACTAGCTATGGACCCGAAGGTCTGAAATAAACTACTCACACATCACCGGAGAGGCCATGGAGTTTATGTAGAGGCCCTCCGTGACCGATGCCCCCTCCGGCGGAGCTCCAGAAAAGGCCCCAAGATGGGATCTCTTGGGTACAGAAGGTTGCGGCGGTGGAAATAGGGTTTCGTGGTGCTCCTGGATGTTTGCGGGGTATGTGAACAACGAGGGGCAACGAGGGGCCCACGAGGGGGAGGGCATGCCTAGGGGGTAGGCGCGCCCCCTGCCTCGTGGACGCCTCGTTGATTGCTTGACGTCCACTCCAAGTCCCCTGGATCACGTTTGTTCCAAAAATCACGTTCCCGAAGGTTTCATTCTGTTTGGACTCCGTTTGATATTCCTTTTCCATGAAACACTGAAATAGGCAAAAACCAGCAATTTGGGATGGGCCTCCGGATAATAGGTGTTGGGGAATGTAGCAGAAATTCAAAATTTTCTACGCATCACCAAGATCAATCTATGGAGTAAACTAGCAATGAGGGGAAGGAGAGTGCATCTACATACCCTTGTAGATCGCTAAGCGGAAGCGTTCAAGTGAACGGGGTTGATGGAGTCGTACTCATCGTGATTCAAATCACCGGAGATCCTAGTGTCGAACGGACGGCACCTCCGCGTTCAACACACGTACAGCCCGGTGACGTCTCCCATGCCTTGATCCAGCAAGGAGAGAGGGAGAGGTTGAGGAAGACTCCATCCAGTAGCAGCACAACGGCGTGGTGGTGGTGGAGGAGCGTGGTACTCCAGCAAGGCTTCGCCAAGCACCGCAAGAGACGAGGAGGGAGAGGGGTAGGGCTGCGCCAAGAAGGAGAGGAACTCGTGTGTCTTGGGCAGCCCAAACCTCAAGTATATATAGGGGGAGGGGAGGGGCTGCGCCCCCACCTAGGGTTCCCTCCCTAGGGGTGGCGGCAGCCCCCAGATCCCATCTAGGTGGCGGCCAGGTGGAGGGGAAGAGGGAGGCGCACCAGGCATGGGCCCTAAGGCCCATCTGCCCTTAGGGTTTGCCCCCCCCCTCCTCCCCTTAGGCGCCTTGGGCCCTTGTGGCGGGGGGGGGTGCACCAGCCCACCTGGGGCTGGTCCCCTCCCACACTTGGCCCATGCAGCCCTCCAGGGCTTGTGGCCCCACTTGGTGGACCCCCGGGACCCTCCCGGTGGTCCCGGTACGTTACTGATAAACCCCGAAACTTTTCCGGCGACCAAAACAGGACTTCCCATATATAAATCTTTACCTCCGGACCATTCCGGAACTCCTCATGACGTACGGGATCTCATCCGGGACTCCGAACAACATTCGGTAACCACGTATATCTATTCCCTATAACCCTAGCGTCATCGAACCTTAAGTGTGTAGACCCTACGGGTTCGGGAAACATGCAGACATGACCGAGACACCTCTCCGGTCAATAACCAACAGCGGGATCTGGATACCCATGTTGGCTCCCACATGTTCCACGATGATCTCATTGGATGAACCGCGATGTCGAGGATTCAATCAATCCCGTATACAATTCCCTTTGTCTATCGGTATGATACTTGCCCGAGATTCGATCGTCGGTATCCCGATACCTTGTTCAATCTCGTTACAGGCAAGTCTCTTTACTCGTTCCATAACACATCATCCCGTGATCAACTCCTTGATCACATTGTGCACATTATGATGATGTCCTACCGAGTGGGCCCAGAGATACCTCTCCGTTCACACAAAGTGACAAATCCCAGTCTCGATTCATGCCAACCCAACAGACACTTTTGGAGATACCTGTAGTGTACCTTTATAGCCACCCAGTTACGTTGTGACGTTTGGCACACCCAAAGCACTCCTACGGTATCCGGGAGTTGCACAATCTCATGGTCTAAGGAAATGATACTTGACATTAGAAAAACTTTAGCAAACGAACTACACGATCTTGTGCTAGGCTTAGGATTGGGTCTTGTCCATCACATCATTCTCCTAATGATGTGATCCCGTTATCAACGACATCCAATGTCCATGGTCAGGAAACCTTAGCCATCTATTGATCAACGAGCCAGTCAACTAGAGGCTTACTAGGGACATGGTGTTGTCTATGTATCCACACATGTATCTGAGTTTCCTATCAATATAATTCTAGCATGGATAATAAACGATTATCATGAACAAGGAAATATAATAATAACCAATTTATTATTGCCTCTAGGGCATATTTCCAACAGTCTCCCACTTGCACTAGAGTCAATAATCCAGTTCACATCGATATGTGATTAACACTCAAGGTCACATCCCCATGTGACTAACACCCAAGAGTTCTGGGTTTGATCATGTTATGCTTGTGAGAGAGGTTTCAGTCAATGGGTCTGCAACATTCAGATCCGTATGTACTTCGCAAATTTCTATGTCATCTTGTAGATGCAACTACTACGCTACATTTGGAGCCATTTCAAATAACTGTTCTACTTGGAGCTATTCTAAATTGTTGCTCCATTATACGTATCCGGTATCTCTACTCAGAGCTATCCGGATAGGTGTTAAGCTTGCATCGACGTAACTCTTTACGTCGAACTCTTTATCACCTCCATAACCGAGAAACATATCCTTATTCCTCTAAGGATAATTTAGACCGCTATCTGGTGATCTACTCCTAGATCACCTTTGTACCCTCTTTCCAAATATGTGGGAAGGCACACATCAGGTGTGGTACTCAACATGGCATACCGTATGGAGCCTATGACAAAAGCATAGGGGACGACCTTCGTCCTTCCTCTTTCTTCTATCGTGGTCGAGCTTTAAGTCTTAACTTCATACCTTACAACTCAGGCAAGAACTCCTTCTTTGACTAATCCATCTTGAACACCTTCAAGATTATGTCAAGGTATGTGCTCATTTGAAAGTACCATTAAGCATTTTGATCTATCCTTATAGATCTTGATGCTCAATGTTCAAGTAGCTTAATCCAGGCTTTCCATTGAAAAACACTTTCCAAATAACCCTATATGCTTTCCAGAAATTCTACGTCATTTCTGATCAACAATATGTCAACAACATATATTCATCAGAAATTCTATAGTGCTCCCACTCACTTCTTTGGAAATACAAGTTTCTCATAAACTTTGCATACACCCAAAACTTTAATCATCTCATCAAAGCATACATTCCAACTCCAAGATGCTTACTCCAGTCCTTAGAAGGATTGCTGGAGCTTTGCATACTTGTTAGCATCTTTCAGGATTGACAAAAACCTTCCGGTTGTATCACATACAACCTTTCCTCAAGAAAATCGTCGAGGAAACAATGTTTTGACATCCTATCTGCAAGATTTCATAAATAATGCAGTAATCGCTAATACAATTCCAACAGACTCTTAGCATCGCTACGAGTGAGAAAGTCTCATCGTAGTCAACTCCTTAAACTTGTTGGAAAACATCTTAACGACAAGTCAAGCTTTCTTAATGGTGATACTTACCATCATTGTCTGTCTTCCTTTTAAAATCCATATGTACCTAACAGCCTTATGACCATCAAGTAGTTCTTCCAAAGTCTACACTTTGTTTTCATATATGGATCCTCTCTCGGATTATATGGCCTCGAGCCATTTTGGAATCCAGGCCCACCATCGCTTCTCCATAGCTCGTAGGTTCATTGTTGTCTAGCAACATGACTTCCAAGACAGGATTACGTACCACTCTGAAGTAGTACGCATCCTTGTCATCCCACGAGGTTTGGTAGTACCTTGATCTGAAGTTTCATGATCACTATCATAAGCTTCTACTTCAATTGGTGTAGGTGCCATAGGAACAACTCCCTGTGCCCTGCCACACACTAGTTGAAGAGACGGTTCAATAACCTCATCAAGTCTCCACCATCCTCCCACTCAATTCTTTCGAGAGAAACTTTTCCTCGAGAAAGGACCCGATTCTAGAAACAATCCCTTATTGCTTTTGGATCTGAGACAGGAGGTATACCCAACTGTTTTTGGGTATCCTATGAAGATGCATTTATCCGCTTTGGTTTCGAGCTTATCAGCTTGAAACTTTTTCACATAAGCGTTGCAGCCCCAAACTTTTAAGAAATGACAGCTTAGGTTTCTCTAAACCATAGTTCATACGGTGTCATCTCATCGGAATTACGTGATGCCCTTTTTAAAGTGAGTGCGGTTGTCTCTAATGCCTAACCCATGAACGATAGTGGTAATTCGATAAGAGACATCATGGTACGCACCATATCCAATAGGGTGCAACTATGATGTTCGGACACACCATCACACTATGGTGTTCCAGGCGGTATTAGTTGTGAAACAATTTCCACAATGTCTTAATTGTGTGCCAAACTCGTAACTCAGATATTCATTTCTATGATCATGTCATAGACATTTTATCCTCTTGTCACGAAGATCTTCAACTTCACTCTGAAATTACTTGAACCATTCAATAATTCAGACTTGTGTTTCATCAAGTAAATATACTCAGTATCTACTTAAATCATCTGTGAAGTAAGAATATAACGATATCCACTGCGTGCCTTAGCACTCATTGGACTGCACACATCAAAATGTATTACTTCCAACGAGTTGCTTTCTTGTTCCATCTTACTGAAAAAAACGAGGCTTTTCAGTCATCTTGCCCATGTGGTATGATTTGCATGTCTCAAGTGATTCAAAATCAAGTGAGTCCAAACGATCCATCTGTATAGAGTTTCTTCATGCATATCTACCAACAAACATGGTTCGCATGTCTCAATCCTTTCAAAAATGAGTGAGTCCAAAGATCCATCAACATGGAGCTTCTTCATGCGTTTTATACCAATATGACTCAAATTGCAGTGCCACATTTGTGTGGTACTATCTTATACCTTTGGTATGAAAATGTGTATCACTACGATCGGGATGGTATTATTCAAATAAACAGAGTAACCATTATTCTCCTTAAATGAATAACCGTATCGCGATAGACATAATCCAAACATGTCTATGCTCAACGCAAACACCAAATAACAATTATTTAGGTTTTAATACCAATCTCGATGGTAGAGGGAGCGTACGATATTTGATCAACCTTGGAAATACTTCCAACACATATCGCCATCTCACCTTTTAGCTAGTCTCCGTTTATTCCGTAGCCTTTTGTTTCGAGTTTACTAACACTTAGCAACCGAACCGGTATCTAATACCATGGTGCTACTAGGAGTACTAGTAAAGTACACATCAATACAATGTATATCCAATATACTTCTATCGACCTTGCCAGCCTTCTTATCTACCAAGTATCTAGGGTAATTCTGCTCCAGTGGCTGTTCCCCTTATTACAGAAGCACTTAGTCTCGGGTTTGGGTTCAACCTTGGGTTTCTTCACTAAAGCAGCAGCTGATTTGCTGTTTCATGAAGTATCCCTTCTTGCCCTTGCCCTTCTTGAAACTAGTGGTTTCACCAACCATCAACAATTGATGCTCCTTCTTGATTTCTACTTTTGTGGTGTCAAACATCGCGAATATCTCAAGGATCATCATATATGTCCCTGATATATTATAGTTCATCACGAAGCTCTAGCAGCTTGGTGGTAATGACTTCGGAGAAACATCACTATCTCATCTGGAAGATCAACTCCCACTCGATTCAAATGATTGTTGTACTCAGACAATCTGAGCACAAGCTCAACAATTGAGCTTTTCTCCCTTAGTTTGCAGGCTAAGAAAATCGTCGGAGGTCTTATACCTCTTGACGTGGGCACGAGCCTGAAATCCCAATTTCAGCCCTCGAAACATCTCATATGTTTCGCGATGTTTCAAAACGTCTTCGGTGCCTCAACTCTAAACCGTTTAACTGAACTATCACGTAGTTATCAAAATGTGTATGTCAGATGTTCGCAACATCCACAGACGACATTCGAGGTTCAGCACACTGAGTGGTGCATTAAGGGCATAAGCCTTCTATGAAGCAATGAGGACAATCCTCAGTTTATGGACCTAGTCCGCATAATTGCTACTATCATCTTTCAACTAAATTTTCTCTAGGAACATATCTAAACAGTAGAACTGAAGCATGTGCTACGACATAATTTGCGGAGACCTTTTGAATATGTTCAGGATAATTAAGTTCATCTTATGAACTCCCACTTAGATAGACATCCCTCTAGTCATCTAAGTGATTACATGATCCGAGTCAACTAGGCCGTGTCCGATCATCACATGAGACGGACTAGTAAACATCACTGAACATCTTCATGTTGATCGTATCTACCATACGACTCATGCTCGACCTTTCGGTCTCTTGTGTTTCGAGGCCATGTCTGTACATGCTAGGCTCGTCAAGTCAACCTAAGTGTTTTGCATGTGTTCTGAGGCCATGTCTGTACATGCTAGGCTCGTCAACACCCGTTGTATTCGAACGTAAGAATCTATCACACCCGATCATCACGTGGTGCTTCGAAACGATGAACTTTCGCAACGGTGCACAG
Organism: Triticum dicoccoides; assembly: GCF_002162155.2. Classification (NCBI taxonomy): domain Eukaryota; kingdom Viridiplantae; phylum Streptophyta; class Magnoliopsida; order Poales; family Poaceae; genus Triticum; species Triticum dicoccoides. The sequence continues at coordinate 70,279,893 of NC_041380.1, read as the reverse complement.
TTAGGGGGAACACTTTCTTGAAATTTTAATGAGGGATCATCTTATTTACTACCGTCGTTCTAAGCAAATAAGATGCAAAAACATGATAAACATCACATGCAATCAAAAAGTGACATGATGTGGCCAATATCATATTGCTCCTTTTGATCTCCATCTTCAGGGCTCCATGATCATCATCGTCACCGGCATGACACCATGATCTCCATCATCATGATCTCCATCATTGTGTCTCCATGAAGTTGTCTCGCCAATTTATTACTTCTACTACTATGGCTACCGGTTAGCAATAAAGTAAAGTAATTACATGGCGTTGTTCAATGACACGCAGGTCATACAATAAATAAAGACAACTCCTATGGCTCCTGCCGGTTGTCATACTCATCGACATGCAAGTCGTGATTCCTATTACAAGAACATGATCAATCTCATACATCACATATCATTCATCACATTCTTCTTGGCCATATCACATCACATAGCATACCCTGCAAAAACAAGTTACACGTCCTCTAATTGTTGTTTGCATGTTTTACGTGGCTGTTATGGGTTTCTAGCAAGAACGTTTCTTACCTACGCAAAAACCACAACGTGATATGCCAATTGCTATTTACCCTTCATAAGGACCCTTTTCATCGAATCCGATCCGACTAAAGTGGGAGAGACAGACACCCGCTAGCCACCTTATGCAACTAATGCATGTCAGTCGGTGGAACCGGTCTCACGTAAGCGTACGTGTAAGGTTGGTCCGGGCCGCTTCATCCCACAATGCCGCCGAATCAAGATTGGACTAGTAACGCTAAGCATATTGAACAAAATCAACACCCACAACTACTTTGTGTTCTACTCGTGCATAGAAACTACGCATAGACCTAGCTCATGATGCCACTGTTGGGGAACGTAGCAGAAATTCAAAATTTTCTACGCGTCACCAAGATCAATCTATGGAGTAAACTAGCAACGAGGGGAAGGAGAGTGCATCTACATACCCTTGTAGATCGCTAAGAGGAAGCGTTCAAGTGAACGGGGTTGATGGAGTCATACTCATCGTGATTCAAATCACCGGAGATCCTAGTGCCGAACGGACGGCACCTCCGCGTTCAACACACGTACAGCCCGGTGACGTCTCCCATGCCTTGATCCAGCAAGGAGAGAGGGAGAGGTTGAGGAAGACTCCATCCAGCAGCAGCACAACGGCGTGGTGGTGGTGGAGGAGCGTGGTACTCCAGCAAGGCTTCACCAAGCACCGCAAGAGACGAGGAGGGAGAGGGGTAGGGCTGCGCCAAGAAGGAGAGGAACTCGTGTGTCTTGGGCAGCCCAAACCTCAAGTATATATAGGGGGAGGGGAGGGTCTGCGCCCCCACCTAGGGTTCCCTCCCTAGGGGTGGCGGCAGCCCCCAGATCACATCTAGGTGGCGGCCAGGTGGAGGGGGGGAGGGAGGTGCACCAGGCATGGGCCCTAAGGCCCATCTGCCCTTAGGGTTTGCCCCCCTCCTCCCCTTAGGCGCCTTGGGCCCTTGTGGGGGGCGCACCAGCCCACCTGGGGCTGGTCCCCTCCCACACTTGGCCCATGCAGCCCTCCGGGGCTTGTGGCCCCGCTTGGTGGACCCCCGGGACCCTCCCCGTGGTCCCGGTACGTTACCGATAAACCCCGAAACTTTTCCGGCGACCAAAACAGGACTTCCCATATATAAATCTTTACCTCCGGACCATTCCGGAACTCCTCGTGACGTCCGGGATCTCATCCGGGACTCCAAACAACAAAAACATTCGGTAACCACGTATATCTATTCCCTATAACCCTAGCGTCATCGAACCTTAAGTGTGTAGACCCTACGGGTTCGGGAAACATGCAGACATGACCGAGACAACTCTCCGTCAATAACCAACAGCGGGATCTGGATACCCATGTTGGCTCCCACATGTTCCACGATGATCTCATCAGATGAACCGCGATTTCGAGGATTCAATCAATCCCGTATACAATTCCCTTTGTCTATCGGTATGATACTTGCCCGAGATTCGATCATCGGTATCCCGATACCTTGTTCAATCTCGTTACCGGCAAGTCTCTTTACTCGTTTCGTAACACATCATCCCGTGATCAACTCCTTGATCACATTGTGCACATTATGATGATGTCCTATCGAGTGGGCCCAGAGATACCTCTCCGTTCACACGAAGTGACAAATCCCAGTCTCGATTCGTGCCAACCCAACAGACACTTTTGGAGATACCTATAGTGTACCTTTATAGCCACCCAGTTACGTTGTGACGTTTGGCACACCGAAAGCACTCCTACGGTATCCAGGAGTTGCACAATCTCATGGTCTAAGGAAATGATACTTGACATTAGAAAAGCTTTAGCAAACGAACTACACGATCTTGTGCTAGGCTTAGGATTGGGTCTTGTCCATCACATCATTCTCCTAATGATGTGATCCCGTTATCAACGACATCCAATGTCCATGGTCAGGAAACCTTAACCATCTATTGATCAACGAGCCAGTCAACTAGAGGCTTACTAGGGACATGGTGTTGTCTATGTATCCACACATGTAGCTGAGTTTCCTATCAATACAATTCTAGCATGGATAATAAACGATTATCATGAACAAGGAAATATAATAATAACCAATTTATTATTGCCTCTAGCGCATATTTCCAACAATAGGTTAGTCCCAGAAATAATATAAAAGTGTAAAATAAAGCCCATTAGCATCCAAAACAGATAATATAATAGCATGGAACAATCAAAAATTATAGATACGTTGGAGACGTATCAGCAACTACTTCGGACTTGTGAAGCGGCTTGTTGATGCCTGCCCCCGGCTTGAGGTTATAAAGCGGTCGGTCTGTATTGAAGGTGCATGGATGGCCTTTGCCTGCGTCAAAACGCACTGGGCGAAGATGGATGCCAAGAAGCTAATGACCGAGGGACCACCTGAGGGCAAGGAGCACCGCCGACCTGAGTTGTATTTTGATGGTGTCCTGGAGGGATCCCGCATTGTTGCGGATCACTGTGCGAAAGACATTATCTTTGAATGAATGTATGCGAGCTCCCTCTACCTTGTATGATGAAACAAAGAGTTTATGCAATATAATGCTTATTATGTTTTTAAATTTTTACTTCATGTGCAGCCGTGTTGTATGAAATCTGAGGGTTAACAAGTCGTCGGCTTCTGCCCCCATGTAGGTAGTACGGGGGTGTTCGGGATGGAATCTAAACAATCTTGATCCAATTAGATGGTCCTTAAAGGAGTTGTTTAGCGCAACAAACCGAGCAACCAGATTATGCGGCTGTAACGCCCTCACTTAGCCATAGGAGTGCGACAATAAAAACATCGGCGCAGCCCCTAGTATCCGAACTAGAGTGCTATAGGCGTCTGATTGGGAAGTACCAATCCTTCGCGTAATGCGGAAAAAATCCCCAATGATTTGTAACCTCCGAACAGCTGACCGGCTCTCGCCGCATCATGACAGTCAGTTTTCGGCTTTCTCTACTGAGGTGCTCCTTTGGATAAACCAAGACACAATCACAGTAGTTCTCCCTTTACTACCTTAGACGATATAGCAGAACGTATGGTAGCAAGCACAGGAGCTGGGCAACCCAAATATTGACCAAAGACATGATTCGAAGCCAATGCATATAATGCTAAATTCGGGCTGCCAAACTATACTTATAAAAAGTGTTCGGACTTTTGGTGCCATAGTGTGGGGTGCTGTGCAGCCCCTGGCGAACATGAAACGTACCAAAGTGTACGGGTGCTACCTGATAGGGTTATCCACAGGGGAGCTGAAAAAAAGGAAAGAAAACAGAAAAGGTACAAAGGTAAAAACCTGGAGTCCTACAGCTCCAGCCGCAAAACTGTTCTCATTGTAATTTAATTAGTACGTCAAGGCGCATTGATACAGGTAGTGCGATAAGCAACAGGCTATTTGACATGCCGAAACCAAGGGAGAGCTGCATGTGGGTCCTGAAAAATAGGTAGAGTTATCGTTAACGAAATCGCCTAAAAAGTCCCCCATATGTCTGCGTTTCTCGCCGTCTTGGTGTGTTTATCCTTTAAGAGGACCGATGACTGGACCACCTGATGGTGCCTGTGGAATTGAGACCTGAAAAGGAAACAAGTAAAAGTGAAAGTATGTGTGTATCCGATGTCGGTTGAACCGTACTACGGACCACAAGCTAGCTATGCCTCCGTCGATGCCCATGGGATTTTGAGTGCGTATTTATGTACGTGCGGCACGAATGCCACCACTTTATTGGAACTGCGACGGAGGCCGGATTGCTAGTCGAGCTCCTGATGAGACGACCTCTCCTGCTGCAGAGTAGTTCGGACCCTCTTAATGGTGTCTGTGGGCTCGGCAGCCGAATTAGGGTTCTGCTTGAGAAGGCCGCTTTGTACTTCTGCTGCTAAGGCAGCTGTGTGCTCTTTTGTATGGAGGGAGCGTTCCATATTTTCATTGACTGTTATGACGCCACATGGACCGGGCATCTTGAGCTTGAGATAAGCATAGTGTGGTATTGCGTTGAATCGAGCGAACGCAGTTCGTCCGAGCAGTGTGTGCTGCGTGATAGCCGCTACGGAAAGGAACAATATTGAAGATTAACTCCTCGTTTCGGAAGTTGTCCGGAGATCCGGAGACAACCTCTAGTGTGATTGAGCCCGTACAGCGGGCCTCTACACCTGGCATGACTCCTTTGAAGGTAGTCCTGGTGGGCTTGATCCGAGATGGGTTAATGCCCATTTTTCGCGTTGTATCCCGATAGAGCACATTAAGGCTGCTACCTCCATCCATAAGGACGCGAGTCAAGTGGAACCCATCAATTATTGGGTCTAGGACAAGTGCGTCTGAGCCACCATGACGGATACTGGTCGGATGATCCCGGTGATCAAAGGTGATCGGGCATGACGACCATGGATTAAATTTTGGGGCGACTGGCTCTATCGCGTAGACGTCCCTGAGCACACGCTTGCGCTCCCTCTTGGGGATGTGGGTAGCGTATATCATGTTCACCGTTTTGACCTGAGGGGGAAACTTCTTCTGTCCCCCTGTGTTCGGTTGCTGGGGCTCTTCATCATCGTCCTTGCTTTGTGATCCCTTTTCCCTATTCTCGATGTTTAATTTGCCGGCCTGTTTAAAAACCCAGCAATCTCTATTTGTATGATCGGGTGGTTTGTCTGGGGTGCCATGAATCTAGCACGGACGATCAAGTATGCGGTCCAAGCTGGATGGGCCTGAATTGTTCTTTTGGAACAGATTCTTCCGTTGACCGGACTTAGAGCCCCTGAATCTGGCATTGACTGTCGTGTCCTCGGTGTTATCATTGTTGTTTTGATGTTTGTATCTGTTGCGTCGAGACTTGTCTTTGCTAGTTTTAGCTTCAGGGGTGCCGGCGTCGCTTGCATTGCTTTTTCTACGGGGCAACCAACTATCCTCGCCCGCACAAAAGCGGGTCATGAGTGCCGTGAGGGCTGCCATGGATTTTGGTTTTTCTTGGCCGAGGTGGCGAGCGAGCCATTCGTCGTGGATGCTGTGTTTGAAGGCTGCTAGGGCTTCGGCATTCGGACAATCAACGATTTGGTTCTTTTTAGTTAAGAACCTAGTCCAGAATTTCCTGGCGGACTCTTCAGGTTGTTGAACTATATGGCTTAAGTCATCAGCGTCCGGAGATCGAACATATGTACCTTGGAAGTTATCGAGGAAGGCCTCTTCCAAGTCCTCCCAGCTGCCAATAGAATTTGCAGGCAGACTGTTGAGCCAGTGCCGAGCTGGCCCCTTGAGTTTTAAAGGGAGGTATTTGATGGCGTGGAGGTCATCGCTGCGGGCCATATGAATGTGGAGAATGAAGTCTTCGATCCACACCGTGGGGTCCGTGGTTCCATCGTATGATTCTATATTCACGGGTTTGAACCCTTCTGGGAATTCATGATCCAGGACCTCATCGGTGAAGCAATGAAGGTGTGCGGCGCCTCTATATCGGGCCGTATCGCGACGTAGCTCTGATGGAGTCCGTCTGTGGTTTTCAGCCCGCGCATGACTAAATTTGTCACATCCGAATAGGTGGTCGTCATCGCGTGTCGAGGCACGTCCTTGCGATCCGTAGATTGATCTAGTATGTCCTGCTTTACTGTTCAGGTTTTGCCGGAGGTCACATGTGTGACCGTGGGCTAGTTTACCTCTACCTGTGCGCTGAGGCGGGGCTGGCTGGTGTTCGGTGTGAGTTGCTGTTTTGTCTCGACCACGTGGTGGTTGGTCAGCCGCATTGTACGATGGAGGTATGTATTCTGGCGCCTCCTCGTCAAACTGAGGTAGCAATTTGCGCTTTGGGTACCTTTTGGTTGGGCGCTTGAGGCCATATTCTTCGATTGCTAGGACGTCGGTCCATTTATCATTGAGCAGATCTTGGTCAGCTTGAAGCTGCTGCTGCTTCTTTTTCAGGATCCTTGCAGTGGCAATTAGCTGGAGCTTGAAGCGCTCCTGCTCAAGAGGTTCCTCAGGCACGATGAAATCCTCGGTGCCTATGCTCACCTCATCGCCGGAGAGCGGAAGGTAATTATCGTCCTCCGAATCTTCATGCATGGCATGTTTACCGGGGCTAACCTGCCCGCCTTCCCGTTTATCTTGTTCATTAGCTGTATCGATGGGGTCTTCGTTGTCTTCGGCACCTTCTGGAGTGTTATCTTCTCTTGTGCTGGTGTTTGTTGTCTTTACTGCGGCGTGACTTAGAGCGGCGCCGCTGACGCTGACGCTTGGACTGTATTTCACAAGGTTTATCCTCAGCTGGATCTTCCTTGTCCTCGCCGCTGTTCTCCTTTGGTGCATCCACCATGTATACATCATACGAGGAAGTGGCCGTCCAGCATCCGGTGAACGGCGGATTTTGGGCCTCTTCTTCTCCGGCATCGTCGTCCATACCGTCGATGTCTTCGGAGTCGTAATCAAGTTCGTCGGTCAAATCCTCAATCGTGGCTATGAAGTGGGTGGCGGGTGGGAAGCAAAATTCTCCACCGTCAGCCCCTAGTTCAAGCCGGATATAGTTCAGCTGTGAGTCCCCCGCCAAGGACAGGTTTTTTAATGAGTTTAGCACATCACCCAAAGGCGAGTGCTGGAAGATGTCTGCGACACTGAATTCGAAGATCGACAAACGATCAAGCTCGGCGTCCGCGGGCTCACGCGGTTCGGAACTTACGACCGGAGACGAGTCCGGAGTTCCGCTGACAAAAACGCCGTGAGAGGTTAAGTCTATGTGCGGATCCAACGCCGTGGAATCTGTGGCCTCCGTAGTGGGGTTGATCCTCCCGTCCTTGGATGGCGCAGCTTGCTCCGGATCTAGGGCCAGAGCGGTTATAGGAGCAATCTTCTGGATGCAGCCAGATGGCAGATTTAGGTTATGATCATCGGGGTGACTGGGAGCGGCTACCGCGGTCTCGAATCCGGCGAAGATCAAGTCTCCACGGATGTCCGCAACATAGTTCAAGCTCCCAAATCTGACCTGATGGCCAGGGACGTAGCTTTCGATCTGCTCTAGATGGCCAAACGAGTTGGCCCGTAGTGCGAAGCCGCCAAACACGAAGATCTGTCCGGGAAGGAAAGTTTCTCCTTGGACAGCATCATTATTGACAATCGAAGGGGCCATCAAACCTTTTGGCGACGGCACAGTGGAACTCTCAATGAAAGCACCAAAGTCGGTGTCAAAACCGGCGGATCTCGGGTAGGGGGTCCCGAACTGTGCGTCTAAGGTCGATGGTAACAGGAGACAAGGGACATGATGTTTACCCAGGTTCGGGCCCTCTCTATGGAGGTAATACCCTACGTCCTGCTTGATTGATATTGATGAATATGAGTATTACAAGAGTTGATCTACCTCGAGATCGTAATGGCTAAACCCTAGAGGTCTAGCTTGTATGGCTATGATAATGAATCTCTCCCTCTCCGGACTAAGTCCTCCGGTTTATATAGACACCGGGAGGATCTAGGGTTATACAAGGTCGGTTACAAAGAAGGGAATCTACATATTCGGTCGCCAAGCTTGCCTTCCACGCCAAGGAGAGTCCCATCCGGACGTGGGTGCAGTCTTCGGTCTTCGTATCTTCACAGCCCATCAGTCCGGCCCATGGCCAACAGGCCGGACGCCCGAGGACCCCTTAGTCCAGGACTTCGTCAATGGTGTCCAACACAATACCGACTTTTAGAAGAAGTGTAAGAAGACCTTCAAGAAGAACAAGAAGGATGAGGGCACTTGTGGTTCAATTGAACATTGGGCCAACAAGTGCCCAACCAAGTTTAAGAAGTCAGGACAGGACTTCAAGTCTGTCAAAATGATTGTGGGCAACAATGAGAATGGTGCACTGGGTACAGTAATTTATTTACTATTTTTCAGTGTTTTAGCCTACCGATTGGTGGGTGGACACAGGTGCAGGTGGTCATGTGTGTGCTGACATTTCATTTTTCACTTCTTACCAGGTCACAAGCCACAGGTCTGTATTGATGAGGAATGGTGCGAGTGCTTTTGCTCATGGTGTTGGCATGGTCAATCTGAAGTTTACTTCGGGGAGGATCGTGCAGCTAAATAACATGCAACATGTCCCCGCCATCAAGAAGAACCTCGTTAGTGGCTCCCTTCTATGTAGAGAAGGGTTTAAGTTGGTCTTCGAGTATAATAAATTAGTTGTTACTAAATATGGACTATTTGTTGGAAAAGGTTATGAGAGCGGAGGGATGTTTCGCCTTTCCCTCACAGATTTTTGTAATAAAGTCGTGAACCATATTCATTTGAGTGTTAATGAATCTAAAGTTTGGCATTCACGTCTTTGTCACATTAGTTTTGGTTTTATGACGCGGCTAGCTAAGTTGGATTTAATCCTGAGTTTCACTTGAGCCAAATGTTCTAAGTGTCTTTCATGTGTGCAAGCTAAGCAACCTCGTAAGCCTCACAAGGCCGTGGAGGAGAGACACTTGGCACTAGTAGAACTCATACATTCTGATCTTTGTGAGATGAATGGTGTGTTGACTAAAGGTGGAAAGAAATACTTCATGACATTGGTAGATGATTCCACTAGATATTGTTATGTGTATCTATTAAATACTTCCTCAATTCCAAAATATAGTGCGTCTGTGCTTTCGGAGGTCCAACTTTGACCATATATTGAACCAACGAGATTGACTGCGGCGGGAGAAAAAATTATATAATTGAAAACTTCTTTTGAATACGAATTCACTGGTATAACTTTTGCTCCCGCCACAATCGGTCTCGTTGGTTAAATTTATGGTCAAAGTTGAAGCACGGAATAGAGGAAGCACTATATTTTAGAACGGAGGGAGTACTAAAGATGAGGCTCTACACTACTTTAAAATCTATAAGGCAGAAGTTGAGAATCAACTTGGAAAGAAAATTAAATGAGTCCGGTCAAATCATTGTGGAGAGTACTTCTCGAGTAAGTTTGATTCTTTTTGTGCAGAAAACAGCATTATTCATGAGAGGACGCCTCCCTATTCACCCCAGTCAAACAGGGTTGCCGAGCGGAAAAATCGTACTCTAACTGATTTGGTTAATGCCATGTTAGATACATCGGTTTTATCCAAGGCATGGTGGGGGAGGCTATATTGACGGCATGTCATGTCCTGAATAAAGTTCTGACAAAGGATAATGAAATCACTCCCTATGAGAAATGGGCGAAGAGAAGGACAACACTCTCGTATTTGCGTACTTGGGGCTGTTTGGCAAAAGTCAATGTGCCGATTCCCAAAAAGCGTAAGCTTGGATCCAAGACTGTGGACTGCGTTAATTTGGGCTATGCTAAGAACAATGTTGGCTATAGATTTCTAGTAGTGAAATATGAGGTACCTGACCAGAAGGTCGGTACAATTATGGAGTCTAAAGATGCTACATTCTTCGAGGATATTTTTCCTATGAGAGATACGCAAAGCACTTCTAGATAGGAATCTGAGGAGACTCCTGAGCCTGCCATTCCTATGGAATATTATGAACAAACACATGATGAAAATCCTAAGGAGGATGACGAGGAAATCCTTGGTAGGGGCAAGAGACAAAGGACTGCAAAGACCTTTGGTGATAATTTCTTCGTGTACCTCATGGATGATACTCCCACTTCTATTTCAGAAGCGTATGCCTCTCCAGAAGCTGACTACTGGAAGGATGCGGTACGTAGAGAGATGGATTTCATCATGGGTAATGGGACATGGGAGATCACTGAGAGTCCTTATGGTTGCAAACCATTGGGATGTAAGTGGGTGTTCAAAAAGAAGCTTAGTCCCGATGGTACGATTGAAAAGTACAAGGCTAGACTTGTGGCCAAGGGCTATGACCAGAAAGAAGAGGAAGATTTCTTCAATACTTATTCACTAGTGGCCAGACTAACCACCATTCAAGTATTACTCTCGTTGGCGGACTCACATGGTCTTCTCGTCCACCAGATGGATGTTAAGACGGCTTTTCTGAATGGAGAGCTAAACAAGGAAATCTACATGCAACAGCCAGATGGCTTTGTGATAGATGGTCAGGAAAGAAAGGTGTGTAGGTTGCTAAAATATTTATATGGCCTAAAACAAGCACCTAAGCAATGGCATGATATGTTTAATACAACTCTGACATCCGTTGGCTTCGTTGTTAATGAAGCTAACAAATGTGTATACTATCGACATGGTGGGGGCGAAGGAGTTATACTGTGCTTGTATGTTGATGACATACCGATATTCGAAACCAACCTCGAAGTCATTGAGGAGTTCATGTCGTTTCTATCTCAGAACTTTGAGATGAAAGACCTTGGTGTGGCTGATGTTATCTTGAAAATCAAGCTACTGAGAGATGATGATGGTGGGATTACACTTCTGCAATCCCATTATGTTGAGAAGGTGTTGAGTCGTTTTGGATATTCAGACTGTACACCATCTCAAACACCATATGATCCTAGCGTGTTGATTCAAAAGTCCAAAGGCACGGCTAAAGATCAATTGAGATACTCTCAAATCATTGGTTCACTGATGTACCTAGCGAGCGCAACGAGGCCTGACATCGCGTTTGCTATGAGCAAACTGAGTCGATTTGTTTCTAAACTGGGTGATGTACATTGGCTGGTAGTTGAAAGAGTTATGCGCTATCTAAAAGGTACTATGAACTATGGACTTCACTATACCGGAGACTCGTCGATACTTGAAGGGTATAGTGATGATGAGATGAAGGCCACAACTAGGTACATGTTTACTCTTGGAGGTGGCGCTGTTTCCTGGAAGTCTTGCAAGCAAACAATCTTAACGAGATCGGCAATGGAAGTGGAATTAACAGCATTAGACACATCTGGTGTCTAAGCAGGATGGCTTCGAGATCTTTTGATGGACTTGCCATTGGTTGAGAAGCCGGTTCCGGCTATCCTTATGAACTGTGATAATCAAACTGTTATCACCAAGGTGAAGAGTTCAAAGGATAACATGAAGTCCAACAAACACATAAGAATGAGATTAAAAGCTATCAGAAAACTAAGAAACTCCGGAGTGATATCGTTGGACTATATCCATACGGCTAAGAATCTGGCAGATCCCTTTACAAAAAGGCTATCACGTGTTGTGATAGATAATGCGTCAAGGGAGATGGGTATGAGACCCAGATGAGTTGCCAGGGTGGTAACCCAACATATGTGATCGGAGTTCCCGTGAAGTAGGATCTGGGAAAACAAGCCAGTGGTGAAATGAGGAGAGTAACTATACTCACCCACTCCGTTGGAGATGCAATACTCTCGATATTGTATGGTGTGATGACTACTGTCTTAATGTGTTCCAAAGCTTATGTAAGCAAGATGTTATCCTATAGAGCGATCTTTGAAGGAACACACCTATATGAGCCCGACTGCTGGTCACAGTCTATGAGATTGGGGTGATCTCTAGTAAGCTCATGAATAGGCCAGGAGTGTGACTTATATGCTCCACCCGAGGGATCAGCCTTTGGCAGCCTAGTACTAGTAAGACATGTGGTGAAGCTTCTTTACGCCAAACTGACAATTCAAGGCTTAGTCCATTGTTCAGTTGTGAAGGAGTGTAGCTACTTGCTCTAGGTGAAGCTCAATCTTAACAGGTCTTCACTGAAACACTGGTATATCGAAACAACAATTGGATGTAGTGGGATTTAGGCCCACCTAGTAATTTCAGTAAATCTGTAAGGGCCCATGGCACTAGGTGTAGTGCGAAGTTTAGTCCCCCCTCCCCCGCTAGTGGAGAAGGAGTTGGACCTCTTTATAAGGATTTATTGTCTACATGTTATTGAAGCTTGAGAAGAGAAGAGGCCCTCGCGCACTCCTCCTCCGCCGCCCGCCTCGCCACGCCACGACGCGCCGCCAGTTTCGGGAATGAGCCGACCGAGCTCATACCTACGTGCTTATTTTTTGCCAGTCACTAACCGAGAGTTTACTGACAGCTGGGCCACGATCTGAGATGTCGAATCGTGGGCTTTCACGGACTCGGGCATGGGTCGAGCCCACCTCTCTCAACGTGGATGCGCCAATATAAGTGTGAGGTGTCTCCTAACCCTAGCCGCCACGAACATATCACATATGCTCCACACGCACGCCCATCGTCGTTCCTTTGCTGCTGCCGCCGCCGGTGACTCCATCCCATCCGCCGCGTACACGGTCGATGGGAGAGCAGATCTCTGAAACCCCGCCCCTCCTGATCCTGTACGGAAGAGGGGGCGAATAGGTTTTTGGGACGCGACTGCTCGCCTCCGATCCACTACTTCCTCTGCGTTCGCGTCATCTTCATCATCACCATGTCACAGTCCGACGCCGACCGTCTCGCTGCCGAGAAGCTCGAGGCTGACAAGAAGGCCGCCGAGGACGCTACTGCCACCACCTCCGCCACGGCTTCTGCCTGGCCTGCTGGAGGGTATAACACGTTACACTCCTGTTTATTTTCGTATTAGCGGTATTAGCAGTATGTGTAGATATGTCTACTGTTTGCGTAGTACATGCTTGGTTAGATCAGAATCGGTATGTCGTTAATTCAGTCAATGTCATGCTAGTGATTTATCTATGGATTAAAGTAATCGAAAAATTGTCCATTTACTCAGCATGCGTGTGTGCAATGCAGGTACAGGCTTGCTGTGAGCCTGACGACTTTGACTGTTTTATTACATACGAGTCAGGGTTTCAATTGTTTGCAGAAGTGCACTACTGAACAGAATTTCCACTGTTTGGATGTATTTACTGAACAGAATGGTTCACATGGAGGCACATAATTAGAGGCCGGGCTACTACTTGGATCTCGCCATGGATCAGGCATGGATGAATTTCCACTGTTTGAATGTATTTACTAAACAGAATTTCATTCATTTATCTGAAGTTTATGCACCCATGCCTTAAGTTTTATTGTTCTTTTGCACGACAAATGATACATAAGTCTTCCAATCTCAATCAATTGTGAAAATAAATATATGAGAAAAATTAATATATCCTAATATTGGTATGTGGATTGCAAATAGGATTTGTAATCTTCATCTATATTCATGCAACAGATTTGTCTCTCCCTGGGTTTTGAAGTCTCAATTTCTGCTCCCGTTGCCACAAAATAGATATTTTTTTCGACAAACAAGTATTGTAAAGCATGTGTGTTTCAAACATTTCTGTTTTAGAATTTTAGAGTATGTTAATGCTTTCTTTATCATTTCTCCGTTAGATAAATATGATTCTTCATGCTTAGTTGATTTTTCTATTTTTGAAGTGAACTATAATTTGGAATCAATCAATTATTTATTTGTTTTCATAAGCTTCTTAACTTTTACATATCGTGGTGTGTTTCTAATTATTACTTTAGCTTTTAATATGTCGTCATTGCAATTAAAGAAGCGACAGGGGGAGGGGTAACCAACAATATGAGTGGGCAGCCGTGTTGAAACGAAGGCGTCGACCTGTGAGGGGGACGACTGAGTCATGCTTACTAAATTAGGGTTATATGATGTTTTTTTTCTTCCATTGCAACGCTCGGGCAAATTTGCTAGTATAACTAATAGTACATATATCATCATTTTTTTGCCGGCAAAAAATGATAAAGAGATCAAGTCATTATACATGATCAGCCTGTACCATGCTGGCTCTCCCTACTTGCAAGCTCAGAACAAAATGTCCTAGCAACCTATGTAGTACATTTACATCTCTGCATGAAGCAAAATGGCGAGGTTGCGGATGGAAGTACTTCCAAACGCTAAGCCTCCTCCTTCACCTTTGATGATCCAGGTAAGCATGGATGACTTTGGATCATCGGCGCAGCATTCATTCCCATGCAGCTGAGCAAGCCGGCTTGAACGCAAGGATTGCCACGGTTCTGTCTATCGCGTTCGTCTCCCGTTCTGCACGGTCTGATGTCGAGGTGCTGAAATTGTCCAGTGAAAACAATTAGGATTAGCAACACATCCACACTACATAAAAAACGGGACCATACTATCAAGAGGCATAGCATATGGTGAACATTCTACAATTGCTCCGGACTATGTACCTAGATTCGGTGCCCTCTGATTGCTGAAAACTTTGCTCGTTTGAGCATGTCAGTGTTCCTCCATTTACAGCAGTGCACTGCGCTTCCGAGCTTTCAGCCAGCCTGTAGAAAGCGTCACGGAGGCATACACGTGTCTTCTTTGTCAGCTTCAAAAGCAGATGTTTCATAGTTACAGACATGTAAAGATGCAAAGGTTACATGAACAAACTGGACATGCCAAAATGGTAGCCCCTCTTCCGGTGAACATACCTGAAACATGACATCTTCAAGTTCCTCAAGCACTGCTACTTCCCCGTTGGAGGAGCTCTCTATATCGGCCACTGATCTACTCCTCTTCATGGTGCTCACCTCAGCCTGCAATTTAACAAAATTTAGTTTAAGCCAAATAAGTAATTTATTCAGTAACTATAGATGCTTGAACAAACAATCTTCTGTACTGGAGCAGGATTATACCTTGTCCTGGGAGGCACTCAGTAGTGTTTGTAAGCTGCCATCAGCGCTGCTAGGATCATTTTGCAAGTCATGGCTGAACAAAGGAAAGCCGCAAGTATCCATGGTGTCCATTTCATTATGACCCGGATTTGTTTCTTGATTTTGAGAATCAGTCAATACTCCACTCAGCATGTTCTCATAGGACAGCAGCCTGTGCATGGAGCCAGGGAACATATCAAGTGCCTGAAACGGCGCATCCATCATCCTCATTTCATCATCTGAAAATTGACTCCTGAAAAAGTTTTTGGACAAATGGGCTTACAACCATGCATAAGATCTACGGCGACCACTCGCACATTACTTTCTATATGAGCCTTTAGTAAAGCACTACACTAGTGTTGTGTACATACAAGAAGATGTCGTTTGTTTCCTTGGAGTGTTGTAGTTCCAACGGCGCTGGCCCCTCAGAATGTTCTTCTGAAGGCCCTGTGCTGCAATCTGAAGATGCAACTCTGGGACATGCTGAAGACCTCTCCTGTTGGCTGCTCCTCTCATGTTCCTCGGCGTCGTCGAAACATTGCTCGATGCCATTCTCATGCTCGTCTGAGTATAGGCTTGTTGTGTTCAAATCATCAGATAGCCTTGAATTCCATTGTGTCCAGTAATTTCCTTGCTCTGTCTTTTGATTCCCGGCGAGTTCGTCGCCAGATGGGAAGATGCTTCCACCTTCTGCCAGGGTATAACACGACATGCTACTCATCTGGAAGATGTATGACACTATTAGAACATTAACCAAACTACATGTACGTCAGACAAGCAAATTTTGTATTCATAGGTGACTGCTGGAGTTATAATTCATCGATTCAGGATCTCTTTCAATTCAGGGCTAACCAGTTTGCAAATAGCCGAGCAAAAAGGGACAAGTCACTCGTGCGTATTCAAGAAAAAAAGGGACAAGTAATCAAATCTAAGCATCAAAAATGATTTCTGTTTCTTTCAAAGCTAAGCGAAAGGCAGAACTTTTTTACAGTACCCGCTGGTTGCTGCTACTCGTGCCATATACTCTAACCGCGAGTTAGCAATCCCCAACCGCGGCTTAATCCTAGCCTCGTAGTTAAGTCCGTTATCTACGTTACGCATACTACACGGCTAATTTTTTTCACAATAGAAATTATAAAGGGAAAGTGAAAAGCATCAACATATCAATTCACGGCAGATCGGGGTAAGCATTGACCAGAAGAGGCCACCGGTTGGGCACTTGGGCACGACCTCCGCACCGATGCCGTCCGCCGTGGCGGCTCGCACAGTCGGCTGCACGGAGCCCGGCTTCCAGGTGCGGTGCAGCGGCGGCGGAAGCGGAATATGGGACTCTGGGCAGCGGGCCGCCGGCGCCCCTTTCAGGCCGGGGGAAGGTGGAAGCCATGGACTCTTGGACGGGTAAATCTTAGCATCTCCATGAATCAACGAATCCATCCTTCCGTTGCTTGTTGTTGGCGATGGCGAGTTGGAATCGAGATCCACTGTCGTTGCTTTGGTTCGCTGAATGTTATCGACTCGTGGCGTTCCCCACGTCGACCCCGACCCTCGATCCGGATGGACGAACCCGGTTCGAGGACCGCTGCCTCCTTCCCCGTTCCCGGCAACTATATTCCATATGAGGGACAAAGCTAGCTAGCTACCGGCAGAGGTTAAAAAGAAATTAGCCTTACGGACGAAATCTTACGGGGAGAGCACGGAGTAGAGCAATTGAGCGGAGAACAAATCAACAGAGGAAGAACAGAAGAGTAAATCAGCAGCGCACAAACCTTTTCTGTCTTGTCCTGGGTGCTGTTCTTGAAGAACAGATGAGGAAGGGGAGCTGCTCTTGTGGATGCGCGGAAGGAAGCGTCTAGGCGGCTGCTGCTGCTGCTTGTATAATTGTGGTGGACGGGGAGAAGAGAAGATGAGGAGGGGATTGCTCTACTTAACGACCAAAGCGACACAATGGCAGGCGGGCCAGACGGGCGGTCGGGCCCGCGGGTCAGTGCTGTGGTGGGCCCGGGCTGGTGAGGTGTGAGCCGATGGGCCAAGCAAAAGTGGAGCCGCAAACTTGTGGCTGGAGAGGGTGCTTATCTAAATCAAGGCTGCCGCTGCGCCACGTACGCCTAAGGATCCTTTGCTCAAATATAGTGCGCTCTATCCTCCCACGTAATTTGGCAGGGAGGCGGAAACACCCCTGCCTAACTACTATTTCCGCTCAGCCCTCGAACGTGCCAAGGCATCTGGTGGGTGATGTAAACTAGCTGTGGTATCCAAAAAGATGCCGTCTGGGTTACTTTATATTGTACTAGTCGAATACCGTGCGTTATCACGAAAGAGATGTTACCAATCAAATTATTGCACTATCAATGTTTGACGTGCTTTACTTTGGAGTATAATATAATTTGATCAGTTTGGTTATAGCGAATACATTATTTATTTAGGCGTATCATAGAAGTTCTATGAGCTCTAAGTTTTATGAATGAATTTTTTAGATAACAACTTTCAAAGACTAAAATTGAATCTGAAATTTAAGTGACAACTCTATTACTTAGACAATTCGTTTCCTTCTCCATGTCACACCATTTTCTTTGCGTCGCAGACAAAAGCTATATTGAAGCAATCTGTCACATGGTGTAGTTGACAGTGTAGATCATAAAGGTTCCATGTACAGTCTATGTACATCAGCCAACACCACAAAGATTAGAGATGCGTGCATGACGCGGTAAAGAAAAATTAATCACTAAATTTGGTACTTTATTTGAAACAAAATAATTAGATATTAAATGACACCAATAAAATAGTACTCCCTCCTGTATATTAATATTCATGGTGATTTCGTGTCATTATCATTAACAAAATAACCTATAGAAAATTATTCCCTTCTCTTGATCATACCATGCTACCCATTAGTACTCTCAATGTTAGTGAATAATGACAAATCATAACATCAAAGTATAAGAACAAACTTGTTTTGGTGACCAGAAATAAATTACCTGCACAAGTCATTCTTAAAGCTACAGGATGCAAGAGGAAAGCATAGTTAGAGCTACAGGATATAAGAGGAAAACATAGTCACACAGGACGAACAAAAGGGAGAGACAAACAAGATGATTACATGAACACAATGTGTCCTAGGTCCTCTCCCGCCGCCCTGGCTACTGCCTGCCCTGCACTCGCGCACGCCACTCCGCAGCTGTCCCAAGCATCAACCATGTGCCTCTCCCGCGCCCTTCAGTAGCCCCACGAGCACCTGGCAGCCGTCACCGGCGCCCTCGCCTGCGATTCTGCGATGCCGAGACGAGCGGTCCTGCACCGGGATGAATGTAGCTAGAGCGATGGCCATGTCTGTACGCTCAGCCGTAGCACGCCCTTGTAGACCACAAAGAGAGAATGAGCATAAGAGATGAGGGAAAAAACTACCTGGATTGCAGCCGCCACTGCCCTAGCTCAGGCACGCTGCCGACTTGTTTTCTGCTCCTCCATGAGTCGTGGCAATTCGAGGGGGCTCCGGGCCTCAGCCGCTTCCGCCTCGACGATCAACCCTGTCCAGGGCTCGGGGCTTTATAGAGGACCACCAGGAGCATCTCGATGAAGACGATAGAGACAACGCCGCCGCGGCGACCGATGCTGGTGAGTTCAGAGGCCAGGAGGTAGAGCGCGATGGCCACCCCAAACGTAGGCGTGAACCCTGCGCGTCCACCACTTCCCCGCCCGCGTCATGCTAGTGACGCGCTCCTCGAGGAGGAACACCATTGAAACGGTGCACATGGCGGCCTCCCGTCTGGCACGATGGCGAGCATGACCAGGAAGGAGGAACATGCATGGTCAGGTCGTTAGGAAATAAGGAGAAGCCCTAGCAGATCGTGCATGTATAGATGTGTGCATACCGGTGCGTTGATTTTGCCTGGTCTAGCGGCAGTTCTGGATTGCATAGGAAACGTGCATGCGTGGGTAGGGTTGTTTCTTTTTTGGTTTTCCCCTTGTAAACCGGAGGGTTGGAAGTGTGGGAGGTGCTGTAAAAAGATCGTTGCGGTTCTCGCGAGAGGCGATCATGGTCTCGTGGATGGATCGTGGGAAGGAGGTGGCCCAATGATACGTGTCCAATCGAACGAGGTGTCGAACCACGAGGGGAGGTCGAACCATCACGACGTTCGATCCCCCTTTAATAGTAGAGATAAAAAAGCTGCGCCAACAGTTGCCTCCAATGGCGTGCATCAAAAAACCACTAAATGTTTTCGGCCGTCGGTTCGGACACTTTTTGTCATCCAACGTCGTGTCCGAGGTTCGGACGTTCGAAATCCCGCAAACCAAAAGCAAAACAGTTGGAGGTTGCGGGCTTTCGAACATGCGTCATGCAGACATCCGACTGAGCGGCCCCATCCAAGACTCTCGCCACGCGGATCGCTTCAGGAGGCTCGCCGCACATTAACTGCCACTTAGAGTGGACGCGGCGGATGACCATTCATGGGATGACATATCTGCATAGGAAATTATCTACAAGTTGTTTAGCTTGTTTTGATGTGAAATGACTAGGAGGTGTCCGCGAGAGAAACATGATCTGCGTCAAAGCATAATTTGAAGTAGTTGAGGCAAAGACATTAAGTGACGATTTCAAAACAATAGAAAGTACACTTCATAGTGACTAAGACAAGATCTAATACAAAGTGAACATGCTTGTTAGCGTGCGTAAAAATGCGGTGGCATAATCGGTACGGTACTTCCGAATAAGAAAAGAAGGGCGAGGGAGTTGATTTTTGCTTGGGCTTTTCATGGAGCCCAGAAATTTCAAAAATTTAAGAGTTGATTTTTTTAAGATTAAAAAATTCTGAAAGTAAATACACAATTACTTAGAGATGTATTCTACATGTGTGTAAATTTCATTATGAAACACTTATTGTTGTGAGCTGTAAAAAAACAAAATCATGTATTTCATTATGTTGTACATATTTTTTGTATTCTCTGACATACCCAATCCAGGGAGGATAGGAATCATCTTTTTTTCAGTGTAATTTTTAGTATTATAATTTGGAATTATCTTAAAATCTGTTGGCCTGCTGTAAATGATATGACTGATATTGTTGTCAAGACCAGGAAGGACTTTGCCAAGCCCTTCTTTTGTTGAAGTGGTGTTTACATCATGGTGGGATATTTGGGTCACTAGAAATGACAAAGTCTTCAGAAATGAAAGACCTACTTTTGATAGATGGATAGTTGGCTTTATTCATGATATTTCACTGTTGGCACACAGGATCAAGGCTAGATACAAAGAGGAACTTACCAGAT
>NC_041380.1:70240087-70259388 GCF_002162155.2 Triticum dicoccoides | reverse complement strand
TTGTATTTGTAAATCTTCTTTTCTTTTTATTTTGGGTTTTTTACCTTTGTATTTTTTTGAATGATTTGAAGACCTGCAGCGTTGTTTCCGTCTTTGTAATTTCATCTTGTCTTGTTGGAGGAATAAAATGAAATGAGATGTTGTGTGTGTGTGTGTGTTTTGCTGTGTGGTTACAGCTTCAAAAAAAATTTTATAGTGAATAGTATATGTGCTAGAAACACATGATTCTATTATTTATGTAGCTCGCACGAAAATGAATTTTGCCATGGAAGCGCTTGATCCAAACGCTCTTATATTTTTTTACAGAGGGAGTAGTATACATCCATACGGGACCGCATAAAATAGCGGCGTTCAACCCTTCGCTCCTGCCCACATGCGAACTGCCATCTAGGGTTTCCTTGTCTCTCGCCAGCGCCGCCGATCCGCCTCATCTCCTATGGTCCTTGGATCATGGAGGCACGGTGGATCCCGGCCCTTGCCGGCGGGAGGGCTCCGTCTTTAGATGTTTTTTCGAGTTTTGTTAGAGTTTGTGCCATGCTCAAGAAGAAGAGGAGGCGGTGGCTTCTTGAAGATGGAATAAAGTCATCCCCGCCTAGCCCCCGTCCTGGTGATGTTTCAAGTATCGTTGGAAGGTGTGTGGAGGTTTGTCTCCGGCGGATCTCATGGGATCCGGTCGGTGTTCGTCTTCTATGGATCCGACTGGATCCGGTCTTCGTTCGTCTATGTCTGTGTGTCTGCAAGTTAGATCCTTCCGGTCTATGCTTCTCTTCATCAAAGGCGATTATTGTTTTGGGGCGCTGGTTCTATGTGGCTCTGACACAACGACTTCTCGATTGTCTACTACAACAGTGTTTGTCCGACCCCGACGAGGGAGGGGCGATGATGGCAGCGCGCCTTCGGTTCGCTTCAATGTTTGTAGTCGTCGCTAGGTGATCTACGAATCTGGATTTAAATTTTACTTCTAGTGTTCTTTATGCTACCTTAATAGCTGATGAATAGATCGAAATTTTTCTCGCAATATACATACATACGTATATGTGTATTTTTTCAGAATTTTTCCAAACCTGGAAATCAAACTTTTCAATATTTCAAAAACCAGGATCCATGGAGCCTCTAAGCGAGACGCAATTTCGGGCAAGTCTTTCGTTAAGGGATGATATCCTTCTCCCACGAAATAAAGATGATAGTATCGTTTATGTGTAAGTGATGTCGGTTTTCTTTATTCTACCAGATAACATCTTTCGGTTGGAATTCACAACAGAAAAAGCGTCTTCTGGTCAGATTTTTGCTTAATTATCAAATAGTCTAATCTTGGAACCACATAAACCAATTAGACTCGCAGCTAAACAAACAATGTACAAGACGGCACAAGCAATCAACAACGCACTAACACATTAATCAATTTAGGACCAATTTATAAGAAATCGCAGATGCTGCTCCGGCCCCTAGAATTATAGCAATTAGCCGATTACAACCTCTGGGAGAACTTGTCGACATGCAAGTGGGGCCCGGGATATGGCGGGTGAGCTGTGCGCCAAGCAAAAGATGTGTCCGAGCCTTGATGAGACTTTTCTTGTGGCTGGCTGGAGAGCGCGACCGGGGAGATCGAGAGAGAGGCTATCTAAATCTAGGCTGGCGCTTTGCCACGTGGCCTTCGACAAGATCCTTTCCCTCCGCCCACTCCAGCCGGAAACCACGAGCATGTTTCCTCCAGGCAAAACTGGAAATTAGCGAGTGGTGTGTGGTGAGAAGGAGAGCGTCAGCTAGCTAGCAGGACCACTGTCGTACTCGTGCGTTCACAGCTGGCATCATTTTTCGCCCCTTGCTTGTCCGTTGGATAAACATGTACTACAATGATTAACATCAGCTTTATCTTAACGAGATTAAGGACTCCTTTGATTCAAAGGAATTTTATAGGATTTTTAGAGGGTTGAAATCCTTAGGATTTTCTCCTATGTTGATCCTTTGATTCATAGAATTAGATTTCATAGGATTTTTTCCTATGAAATATTTTGTACTACATTTCATAGAAAATCTAATATCCACTCCAACCTTTTTTACAATTTCATTGTTTTTCCTGTGGCATCAAATACTCATTGCTAATCCTATAGGATTCAAGTGGGCATGCCGCTCGAACCCTATACTTTTTACGTTTTTAAAATTCTACGAATCAAAGAGGCCCTAAGTAGTAGAGTACTAGCAGGCGGAGGCGCGGCGCGCCTGTGCTTGACCCTGTTGTTGGTTTGTTTCGATGATGTTTTGGTTTGAAAACTTTAGTAAAGCCGGTCAGTGTACTCTGGGTTGCTGTTCACCACTTCACAGAACACCGCCGACGGGTCGACAAAGTGCTTCGTCCTGACCCTCGCGTCGCCCGACCCGGGCGACTCGGGGGAACCCAGCCGCCTCTGGCTCGCCACCCCTCCTCACCCGTACCCCCCGCGTCGCCGTTGCCGGAGGGTCGGCCAGCGAAGTCGCGCCGGGCCCTGGAATGGTGGCAGCGGGGCTGTTCCCCCTCCCTTGCCCACCCGCCCTCTGACCCGCCACGCCCCCATATCCGTTTCTGGTCGCGCCGGCGGCCCACACTGGTGGCGGAGGCAGCCTCCCCCAACGGCCTCTTCCCGACCTGCTGCTGTAGTGGGTGGCTTCGCCCCGGCCCTTGGCACGTCGTGCAGTTCCGCCCCGATTGGATCTGGGGCCTCCCCTAGCTGGTTGTGGTGTTCCCCGGCCGGCCCGCCCTCCTTGCTGCGCCCCCTCCCCACCCCGACCCCCTCCACTCTGGCCGGCTTCGGGTCAGCCTCTCTTCGGAGGTGGCCTGGAGGCTCATGGTTGTGCCCGGCGGCCGCTACTTCCTGTAGCGCGCCGCCCGGGAGTGTACCTGCGTGCAAACCTTCTTCATCATCCACCCACCCCGCAAGGGTGGCTTCAACCCGGCGGTCAAGGACCTGCGTCCATGGCCGGCTGGCATGGCTTCGGATCCGGCACAGCCCGGGAGCTGCGCTATTTCCGGCTCCTATGCCTCGCTGACTCCTTGGCATCTTCGTACCCTTGGGTCCGACGCGCTATGGGAGCTGCGTCCCCTTCCAGCTCCTTTGGCCCGTCGGTGCCCTTGCTGCTCCGGTCCTAGTGGCCCGGATCTGCGCTCCCATCCAGATCCCGGCTTGTCTGGGGCTCCGGCCACCGTCGCATCCGCATTGCATCCCATTCCGCTCAACCACGCAACCTTGTCCTCCTCCAAAGCTCGCACGTCCGGCGACGACCGGTGCCTCCTTTGGCATTGAGCGTGGCTCCCCTTCCTGCAGTCGCAGTTCCAGCCTATGCTTGACTTCCTCTTCTCCAACTTGTGCTCCGACGGCTTGGGATTGCTCAGAATTTGGCCAGGGAGAAATCCATGCATCTTGTGCTTGCAGCGGTGATGCTCGCGGGTGTCGTTCCCTTCTTGGAGGCGCTGCTATGGCCATTATTTGTGCCCCTCTTCAAGCATCATGGGAAACCCTAGTCCGGTTTCCCGGATCGGACGACGACAGCGTCTTGGTGTCGTTCTCCTTCATGAAGGCGTTGTCTTGTTTGCTCGCGGCGTCCTCGGTCCTGTCTTTGGAGATGTCAGTCGTCTAGTTGTTGGTTGGATTGCTTCTTCGGTCGGAGAGTTTAGCTATGTTTTTTTATGTTTGGGTCGAGTTTCTCATGTTTCTCTATTTTGTGCATTATGTTCACGCCTCTTTCCGTCCATGTCATTGTAACATCTTCTGTACTCATTCTAACTCCTTCTATCAATGAAATGATACGCCAAGCTTTGCGTATTCGCAAAAAAAAAAAACTTGAGTAAAGCTAGCATATAAAAAGGACGTGGTGGCAGCGCATGAAGCTAATATGAGGAGGTTATGATAACAAGTGGTGGGTTACATTGTCTACTTGGATGGTAAATAGCTGCAAGTAATGAGAAACAAATTGTTTGGATATATATAACACCATAACATAAAGCTCATCAGCAGGTAGCAGCCACAGAAGATAACATAATCATCAAGACTGAAACAGCAACGGTGGTTTAGCATTCATTTGCTGATAAAAACGTTAAAAAAACAGAATTGATGGTATTCATCGGAAGTTAGGACACAATCCGATCCAGCTACGACCAACTATAACTCATAGTTGATGGAGTACAGAATCCACTGTCATTCAGTTGTGATACGTCAGGCTGGCTAAATGTGCATCGTCATCAACCAAATAAATCTCTCAGACACAGATGCAAACTAAAATAGAGTTCGGGGTCATCTTTTACCGCATCTCTGAACAAACCACCCAAGATGAAACGGAGGCCAACATTTCAACAACCGACGATGCTTTTTGCCTTATCTGAACCACCCAGAAACTATGTACCATTTCAGTATACACAAAAAAAAGATTAGTAACCTCGAAAGGTAAAAAAAAATGGCCAATAAACATGGGAGGTAGGAAAAACAGGTCAACTTACTTAGAAGGAGACCTATCATGATGCAAGCCTAAACATTTCTCTAGGAACGGTAGTGTCCAACTGCAAATGATAGGTTAGATGCTAGTTGGTGAATTAAGAGAGAAACTATTTTAACTGGTATTACTCATGTTTGCAATCAAAACATTCATAAAGAAGGTTGAAGCCTTTTCAGAAATTGTCCCTAAAAAAGGTTTAAATTTTTGAACATTCATTTTGTATGCATCCTAAAATCTTCTGGATCCACTATGAGATTGAATTTGATAACTCTGAACCAAAACATAACCATGGTTAAAAGTCACAATTAGATCAAATATGGATGAGGAAAGCAGTGCAGCCAATTCACAGTATGACTGTTTCTCTCAGTAGAGCACAAAATCAAGAACCAAAACTTCAGGTACCAATGAAGGAATTCTTTCATATCTGACCTACCAAACCTACGACACGTAGTGCCTACACTTGTCGCGTAAGTGCTCCACACTGAGACAATGCTCAGCCTCTCATGGTCCTTCAACAACTGTGTACACGTTGCTTATGGGACTTTGAAGTAGGAGCACACCTGCTGTAGCATGGTCTGCCTTAAATATGTAGTTTGAAAGCCTGCAGAATTCCACTAAAAATCAGCCACAGTGGATCTTTTCTCCATTTTGGTAAGACTACAGAATTGAAGACTGAAGACTGTTTTTTGAATTCTACAGTATAGAGAGCAAAGTAAACTAAACAGGAGATTGGCCTAAAATAACTATGATGCTATAAATTTGATGAGTTAAAAAAATCAGGGGAAGGGCTAGAGATGCTCTTACCAATTGAAGTGGGGGATAGTAGTTCAAGTATAGTTCAAAATTATTTAATGCATACAGTTTATAAGGTCGCTTAGGACCCAGATTTTTCATAGCCGTTCAAAGGCTACCATTTCATAATCGTTCCAACACCAATAATATGTAGCCGATCTAAGGCAAGTCATTCGAGTTGAAGTTATGTGATATTCTTGTTAGATGTGTATAGTTACTTTGTGTACATCCCCGTAGTATAAGGGGCTTTTCTGTACTTTACCACATCTGTATATGTACTGGCCTTTGGCCCTCAGTAAAGCCAGTTACTCATTCATCCAACATGGCATCAGATGCTAGGCTAGCCTCTCTCCCTCGCACGCTGCAACTCCGTGCTCGTACCTAGTCTGCCTCGTCAACTCCCGCCACCGGCCATCTCTCTGTCCGTCGCCGTTGCTCCCGGCCTGCCCGCTCTCTCTTCGTCTAGGTGCCGCTGCCCCGGATCCGTCCTGCTGCCGTCGCCATCCGGCCTCGCTGCCCCGGATCCGTCCGGCTGCCGTGGTCACCCGGCCTCGCTGCCCCAGATCCGTTCAGCTGCCGTGGTCACCCGACCTCGCCGTCTCCAGCTCGGCCCCGCTGCCGCCGGCCTGTCCTACTGCCTGGCTGGCGCCTCTGCTGGCGGGCGCCCCTTGTCGTCGCCGGCCCGTCCTGCTACCTGGGAGGCCCCAGGCCTGGCTGTGTAGCCTCCTGCCGCCGCCGCCCTTCTAGCTCCTGCTCGCGGTCCCTTGCCTCGGGCGAGCGTGCGTCTCCCCGATCCAGAATCGGGGGTCCTGGCTCGGGCGTGTAAGCCTCATCTCCCGATCCGGATTCGTTGACCAAAAAAAAAAGATAGGGCAGGGAATATCTCAGTATGTCATCTTCGGGCTATGTGGCTGTTCCTCGCTGCTCGGTGATCTTTGATGGCACCAACTATGCTGAGTTTGTGGGCTTCATGCGTATCCATATGCGCGGTCTTCTGCTGTGGGGCGTGCTCTCTGGCGAGGTAGCTTGTCCGCCCTGCCCCGTTGCTCCGGTGGCTCCTGTTCCGCCGGTTCCGCCGGTGCTTGCTGCTGATGCTTCTCAGGCTGATCGGGATGCAGCCAAGGCCCTTGATGACGTTGCAGTTGATTCTTATGATCAACAGGTATCTGCATATTCTGATGCTCTTTCTGTCTATCGGAATGATCTGTCTGCTTACACTCAGTGGTGCAATGATGATGCTTGCGCTGCTGCTGTTCTTACTGCGAGTGTTCTCCCTCAGTTTGCTTCAGAGTTCATGGGTCTCGGTACTGTTGCAGCGATGTGGTCCTACCTTTGTCAGCACTATCAGCCCTCTGGAGATGCTCTATACCTCTCTGTGGTGCGTCAGGAGCATGCTCTCCAGCAGGGTGACTCGTCTGTAGATGAGTTCTACTCCCAGTGTTCTGCCATCTGGCGTCAGCTTGACTCACTGAGGACAGTTGTTTGTGGAACTTGCCCTTGCTGTCAGACTACGTGGTCTGACTTGGAGTTTCAGCGGGTCCATGAGTTCTTATCTCGTCTCCGCTCTGAGTTTGAGCCCAGGCGTGCTCACCTGCTTGCTCGTGGTCGTGTTCCTATCTCGGAGGTGCTTGCCGAGCTTCGTGCTGAGGAGACCCGCCTTCGCTCTGCCGGTTTGCTGGTGGTCCCGTCTGTGTTGGCTGCTCGGGCTCCTGTGTCGTCTGCTCGGCCCACCGCTCCACCGCTCCTACCCACACCTTCAGGGGGTGGGTCGCCCTGCGTATACTGAGAGAGGCCGGTCGCGCCGTGACACCTTCTGTGGCTACTACTCTCGGCCCGGTCATCCAGAGTCTGACTGTCGTGAGAAGAAGCGAGACCAGAGGCGCTCCTCTTCCAGTGGGACTCCTGGATCTTCCTCGACCCCGTCACTCACCGACCAGGACATTGTGAGGCTCAAGCGTCTCTTGGCTTCCTCAGGCTCTTCCTCGACCGGTTCCGCTGCTGCTATGACTGCCTCCACTCTTCCACCACCGCAGGCACCTACCCAGTCAGGTACATCTTCGTGGATTCTGGATTCTGGAGCCTCTTTCCATATGTCTTCTGATTCTTCTGTGCTGTCTTCCCTTCGACCTCTTGATTCGCCTGTTAATGTTCTTACTGCCGATGGCACACCTCTTCCTATTACTAGTCGTGGTCTTCTTTCCACTTCATCTTTTTCTGTTCCTAGTGTTTCACATGTTCCTCGCCTTACCATGAATCTTTTTTCCGCTGCCCAACTTACTGATTCTGGTTGTCGTGTCATTCTTGATACCGACTCTTGCTCCATTCAGGATCGTCGCACCAAGGCTTTGGTTGGTGCTGGCCCCCGGCGCCGTGAGTCAGAGGGCCTTTGGGAGGTTGACTGGCTTTGTGTTCCTTCCGCTGCCACTACTTCTGCCAGCTCCCATGCTCTTGCTGCTTCTTCATCAGCGTCCTTCCAGCAGTGGCATCATCTCCTTGGTCACATCTGTGGCTCTCGCTTGTCTTCTTTAGTTCGCCAGGGCCTCTTAGGGTCTATATCTGGAGATGTTTCCTTACCTTGTAATGGTTGCAGACTTGGCAAACAGACCCAGTTACCTTATCCTACTAGCGAGTCTGTATCTCAGCGTCCTTTTGACTTAGTTCATTCTGATGTCTGGGGTCCTGCTCCCTTTGATTCGAAAGGTGGTCATCGCTACTATGTTTTGTTTATTGATGATTTCTCTCGTTACACTTGGCTCTACTTCATGAAATCTCGTAGTGAGGTTCTCTCTATATACAAACGATTTGCTGCCATGGTTCACACTCAGTTTTCCAAGCCCATTCGTACCTTTTGTGATGACTCCGCTGGAGAGTATATCTCCCAGCTGTTGCGTGGTTTTCTCGCGGAACAAGGTACTCTTGCCTAGTTTTCCTGTCCTGGTGCTCATGCTCAAAATGGCGTTGCCGAACGTAAGCATCGTCATCTGCTTGAGACGGCTCGTGCGCTGATGATTGCCGCTTCTCTTCCACCCCATTTTTGGGCTGAGGCTGTTTCTGCATCCACCTATCTCATCAACATTCAGCCATCGACTGCTCTGCAGGGTGGTATTCCTATGGAGTGTCTCACTGGTCGCTCTCCTGACTACTCAGCTCTTCGGATGTTTGGATGTGTGTGTTATGTCCTTCTTGCCCCACGAGAACGCACCAAACTGACTGCTCAATCGGTTGAGTGCGTTTTCCTTGGCTATAGTGATGAGCACAAGGGCTATCGCTGTTGGGACCCTGTTGGTCGCCGCTTGCGCATCTCGCGTGATGTGACATTTGACGAGTCTCGCTCTTACTACCCACGTCCTTCTTCCTCGAGCTTCTCTGTGGCTGATATTTCTTTTCTTCTTCTTCCCGATACACCCTGCTATGTGCCTCATGTTTCACCTCCTCCTCCTGCACCTCTCCTTTCTTCTCCTTCACCACCAACCCCATCTTCCCCCTCCTCCTCCACCTCTCCACCATCCTCTCTAGTCCGTCGTTCTCTATCACCATTTCCTCTCCATTATACTCGTCGTCCTTGTACTGAGGATGCTTCCCCTGACGTGTCTGACGCGCCTTCCACCTCCGGTGAACCTCTGTTCACGCCTACCCCGGTTCACAACCTCCGTGCTCGGCCTCGCCCTCTGCCTGATCGCTACTCTCCTGATCGGTATGGTCTCTTTGTTCTTGCTGAGTCCACCTCCTATCGGACTGCCATGACTCAGCCTGAATGGCAACTTGCGATGGCCGAAGAGCTTGCGGCTCTTGAGCGCTCTGGCACATGGGATCTGGTTTCCCTCCCTTCTGGTGTTCGTCCCATCACCTGCAAGTGGATCTACAAGGTCAAGACTCGCTCTGATGGTTCTCTTGAGCGTTACAAAGCTCGTCTTGTGGCTCGTGGCTTTCAGCAGGAGCAGGGACGCGATTATGATGAGACATTCGCCCCTGTGGCCCACATGACCACTGTCCGCACTCTCCTTGCTGTAGCTTCTGTTCGTCACTGGCCTATCTCTCAACTTGATGTTCAGAACGCTTTTCTCAATGGCGAGTTACGTGAGGAGGTTTATATGCAGCCACCACCGGGGTACTATGCTCCTGATGGCATGGTCTATAGACTTCGTCGCTCTCTCTATGGTCTGAAACAGGCCCCTCGCGCCTGGTTTGAGCGTTTTGCCTCTGTGGTGACTACCGCTGGTTTCTTGCCCAGTGATCATGATCCCACGTTGTTTGTCCACACGTCTCCTCGTGGTCGGACTCTTCTCCTTCTCTATGTTGATGACATGATCATCACTGGTGACGACTCTGAGTACATTGCCTTTGTTAAGGCTCGCCTTCGAGACCAGTTCCTCATGACTGACCTTGGTCCTCTTCGATATTTTCTTGGGATTGAGATCTCCTCGACCTCTGATGGCTTCTACATTTCCCAAGAAAATTATATTCAGGAGCTTCTTGCTCGCGCTGCTCTCGGTGATGAGCGCACTGTTGTGACTCCTATGGAGCTCAACGTTCAGCTTCGTGCCTCTGACGGTGATCCTCTTCCTAATCCCACTCGCTAGCGTCACCTCGTCGGCAGCCTTGTCTATCTTGCTGTTACGCGTCCTGACATCTCCTATCCTGTCCACATCCTGAGTCAGTTTGTTTCCGCCCCCACTTCTGTCCACTATAGTCACCTTCTCTGTGTTCTACGATATCTTCGTGGCACGATCTCTCAGCGCCTCTTCTTTCCCCACTCCAGCTCTCTTGAGCTCCAGACCTACTCTGATGCTACCTGGGCTAGTGATCCCTCTGATCGACGCTCGCTATCTTCTTACTGTGTCTTTCTTGGTGGCTCTCTTATTGCCTGGAAGACAAAGAAACAGACTGCAGTTTCTCGCTCGAGTACAGAGGCTGAGTTGAGAGCCATGGCTATGTTGACGGCTGAGGTGATCTGGTTACGGTGGTTACTTGAGGATTTTGGTGTGTCTGCTACTACCTCCACTCCCCTACTGTCAGACAGTACCGGTGCTATCAGTATAGCGCGTGATCCGGTGAAGCATGAGCTCACCAAGCACATTGGCGTGGATGCCCACTTTGTGCGTGCTGCTGTGCAGGATCAGACTCTCGCTCTTCACTATGTGCCCTCTGAGTTATAGTTAGCTGACTTCTTCACGAAGGCACAGACCCGAGCGCAGCATGGCTTTTTCCTCTTCAAACTCAGTGTTGTTGATCCACCATGAGTTTGAGGGGGGGTGTTAGATGTGTATAGTTACTTTGTGTACATCCCCGTAGTATAAGGGGTTTTTCTGTACTTTACCACATCTTTATATGTACTGGCCTTTGGCCCTCAGTAAAGCCAGTTGCTCATTCATCCAACAATTCTCAAAACAATTGGACAGAGATTGAAGGCTTCCAGTCCCCTGGTAAAACTGACAGCAGCTTTGTACACATGGGAGAAATGTTGCCATGGTGCTCTTCTGATAAATCATACTCTATACTTACCGCTGAACAAACTAAATCTAGGTCACTGCCGATTACAAAAGAAGTTAGTACTATAGTAAGCGCTTCTATACTCTAATTCTGGATACTGTTGCTATGCACGGTACCATTTGGAGACCCTAGTGCTAAACTGGTATTGAGATCACATGGCTATTCTCGGTACCATTTCGACAACTACACTGAACCCTGACCAATGCCCTGTCTTTCTGGATGTTGAACTGCACTGAAGCAGAGTGCTCTTTACCAAGGAACTTTATTCAAAAGAATCCAAAATTCCGGTGACTTCCGTGAGGACCGACATATTTACATTCAGTGAAAAAATAGTGACACCTCAACTCGATCCAAAAGGAAATAAGAGTTTAATTGTTTTGGCCAAATTCCTCAAAAAGTGATTGAATTTCTGTCAAATCCAGAAAACAGAACTGGCCCTTTTCGCTGAACTGGAAACCAAACATCGGTGTTTCCTAAATTTGGCCAAACCAAAGTTTAAGAATCCTTTCCCCTTTCCCCTAAGTTTCAATAAAGTACAATAAATGGCAGACATGGTAATTAAAACCTTGATGGAATTGGTCTCACAAACATGGAAGTGCATCTCAAAAATGAGGTACGGATAGGAGAAATAATTGGCACTACTGGAAACTTAACATTATTTATTGCCTATGGGGATATAGCATTAATAAGTCTCAGGTGAATGCGTCATTCTGAATAAAAAAAAGGTACACCATTTCCATTTTCATAGAAATAGTATTTTGAAGGCAATAGAAGTGTGCCAACAATAAGCTCACCATGATTTGTGTACGAATTATGTGATGAAACAGGGGAAGACTTTTTTTTACCAACGTGAGCCAGCATGATTCTCTGAAATTTATGGCACCGTATAACACAGGGATTAATTATGTCCAGCTAAGGGAGCCAACAGTGCAAGGTATAAGATGGATTCTGCATAAGGAAACGCCCAAAACTTTCTAGTAGTTAGAATTGAAGGAAAAATCAATGTGAACATGGCATATCTGATGCTCTGCACCATCTCACTGCTGTAGGCTAGCAAATCTACTGACTACTGCTAGTGCACATATTTTGTACCTACAAATATGGGTGCATGTTCATTTGATTATGCTAGTTTTCTTAATTGACTGCAAAACCATATACATAGAAAACATACCTTGGAAACGGAGTTGGTTCAGTGCATATATGGCACCTGTATATGTTTCCCTCTTTTAGTAATTTTCTCCAGCATATTTGGCATCCCATGTACCACCAGTCGGTAGTTGAGATAACCTCAGTGATTCTTATCTTCGAGCTTATAATATTGAGTCTGTGATGTAATGGAACTATAAGTTAGAGGCGCGCATGTAAACGAAGGCATTGATAGTGTAAGGTGGGTATCGGCTTTACTGGGGTCAACAGCTGCCAAAGCTGCAACAGTCGATTCAGTTGCCTGCCGTTGGCCCTGTCCCATATTTCGCAGCTCAATTTGGTAAGACATGCCACTTGTTCTGCATATGGGTTGCCATAAGCAATCAGTGGATACAAATAAACAAAAGTCATAATTAGATCCAAAATATGGACAATACCTTGCGACCATGGCCTTCATCTCAGGGATGTTAACATTGATGTGCCACCTGGGTGATGAGGTGTTTTTAAAAGCCAGTGTGCCTGTAGATTTCAATTAATTATGTATTCTAAGAACTCGTCTTGTTGTTGCAAAAGGAAGATCAACTATCATAAAGGGAAGCACAAAATATCATTGCCTGCATAATGGTCCACCATCACTCCGACAAAAGTAACACGACAGGTTCAGTTTTGGACCATTCACACAATGCATCGCCATCAAATGATCCCACAAATTCCCCCCAAAGCACCGCAATTGTGGACTTTCTGCAGAAAAGACGTGTTCATTTGAGAATTCATTATGTTTCATCGAAGAAACAAATAAAGAAGTATGAAAAAATCACATACTGTCCATCTGTAATGTAAATTTGATGCCTTGACTCATGAACAGAGCCAATAGGAGGTAAAACATATGTTACCCTACTGATTAGTGCAGCCATGTCTGAAAAAAATAAAGATAAACATAATGTTCAAAACCGTCATGAATAGCGAGAGAAATAGAAAATAGGGAAATTCATCGGGTCGGGAACAACTGGCTCGGCCAATGTCTTATGAATGAAGCTAATTCTGTACGGATGATCAACTGCTCTGTATTTGTGTCTGACTCTAAATATTTGGTAGCCTTCAATTGTATAGATGACCACTTCATGGAATGTATCTTTAAACATAGCCATTTTATCCTTTGGTGTCGATCCTTCTGCTTTACCCCCCGTGCAAATAAAGGAAATCTAAAGTGTACCGATGGATAGAGCAAATCTTGTGACAGAAAAATCAGAACCGTCCTTACTTTGGAATTGATCATGATGAAGTTCAGACCATACAGCTTCAATGTTCCCATATTGAAACAGTGAACTTGAAATCAAACGTGTGTCTTTCCAGATTTCTTAACATGGGGCCCTCCATCAGAGGCAACCTAATGATGGTACACTGGATTATGAAATGAATGGTTATAGATATGCTACCAAAATTTAAGCAGTATAACCTTTTTTGACAGTTAAAGGCTAGTTGATATAGAAATAAAGAGAACTAACTGAATGGCAGTGTGTTAGTCAATTTCTTCGCTGATTCTACGGTTCCGAATTTGAAAAGAATTCCAACGCCAGCATGTCAATCTATTTTTTCGCACATTCTAATGGAGGGAGAAATAGGATAGACAAATTTGATGGATGACATAATGGAGAAAGAACAAAAGTAGTGTATTAAGGAGGGGTGGACGGGGGGAGAAATAGGGTGGCCTCACCTAGTCAGAAGTGCCCGTGTAGAGGTGGAAACTCAACCTGCATCGCCATCATGTGCCGCGCGCCATCAGCGTCAGCTATTCCCCGTCGCCCTGCAGTAGCTTGTGGCCAGAATTTGTGGTTGCAGACCTCCGTGGCCGAGGGGAGGTGAAGGTGGTAGTGGTAGTGTTGGTGGAGGAGGCGAGCAGTCAGCGGCAAAAGGGCGTGCTCGAGTGGCGAGGTCGCTGGAGAGGCGGCTGTGGGGCTGCAGCGAGGCAGAGGGGGCGTCGCCGCTCCTGCCGCCGTCCCCCGAGAGGGATTTGTTTTTTGAGTTAAAAGCACCGGGAGTCCTACAACTTGCGCTGAACGTGATGGTTTGCATTTTAACCTTATCCAGTCCTTAAACTTGCATCAAATGTGCAAATTTGGTCCTGCCCAATCACAAAGCGACATGTGGACGCGTGAGTGCCGACCCGGTCAGCGCACGTCATTTTGCAAAGAGGCCCCTACCTTTGGTTTGAATCTACTCGCAGGACACGAAAACACCTGAATTAATTTTCAAAGGAGACCGTCGTGGCCGCGCCCGCGATCTCCAAGGACTTCATCGACTTCGAGTTCAGCCTTGGCGGGGGCGGCTGCACCACCAGCATGCTCCCCGCGGACGAGCTCTTCGCTGACGGGAAGCTGCTACCGCTCCGCCGGGCTGATGCTTCTGTCGCGGCTGCGCCAGAGCCGGAGCCTGCCGCCGCGCCACCTCCGCCGCGGCTAGAGGCAATGCCGGCGTCCCCGGAGCCGATCAAGCCGATCCGCGGCGGCGCGGCGGCTGGCGCTGCCGACCAGCACGTGTTCTCGCCCAAGGCGCCCAGCTGCTCGAGCCGGTGGCACGAGCTGCTCGGGCTCAAGAGGGTGGCCGCCGCCCAGAGCCCGAGGACGCCTTCGCAGTCGCAGTCGCAGTCGCCGTCACCAGCGGCCGCATTGGCGAAGACTCCCGGGAGAATGTCGACGGGCACCGCGTCGGACCTCGCCTCGGCGCCGCTTCTCCGCGACAGCTCCGACTCGGAGGCCTCGCTCTCGCTCGCCTCCTCCCGCTTCTCGCGCTCCTCCTCCTCGTCCTCCTCCGGCCACGACCACGACGACGTCAACCCGCGCTTCTCCCTCGACTCCGCCGCCGACCCCAACCCTCCGCGCCTCCGCCTCGTCCGCTCCTCCCACCTCTCCACCGCCAGCCGCGCGGCCGTCGCCGCCCAGGCAGGACGCGTCGAGGTGCCTCTCCGTGGACTCCCCGCGCATGAACTCCTTGGGCAAGATCGTGTTCCAGCAGGGCCTGGAGCGCAACTGCAGCTCCCCATGCAGCCTCCACGCCGCGGCCAGGTCGCGGTCCATGGCCTGCCACTACCGGAACAGGGCCATACCCCGACGGCCAGAACAATGCCGACGGCCCCCGTCGGCTTCTCCGGAGATATGCCGACAGCCTGGTTCTGGCCGTCGGCGTACAAAGGCCGTCGGGCTACGCAGAGATAAGCCGATGGCACCCGTCGGCATAGAACGGCCGTCGGCCTATCTACATATACGCCGACAGCTACCGTCGGCTTACGAAGGCCGTCGGCATACACGTGGGGCCCGGCCACCCCCTGGCAAACGGCGTCAGAGCTATGCCGACGGCCTAGACGGGGGGCCGTCGGCATAGGTCCGCAGGCCACGTCATTGATCCAGGCCGCACCATGCAGAGGCTATGCCGACGGCTGCCGTCGGCATAACTGCCACGTCAGTGATCCGCGGCACGCTGGTCGGATCTATGCCGACGGCTAGGCCGTCGGCATAGTTAACTTTTTTTCCGTACATATTTTTTAATGCTTTTTTGTGTATTATTATATCAACTAACATGTAGCATGTTAAATATAAACATACATATGAATATATATGTAGTTTGTATTTTTTTCATATATTATGAATATATATATATAGTTTGTATTTTTTCGAGCACGTTAATAATGTGCGGTCATGTTCTTTTAAATATAGATCCTCATATTTTATTAAAATCAAAAACAGCTATGCCGACAGAAGTTTTGTGGCAGTTGCAAACGCCCGACACCCGTCTCCAGAGAGTGACCCCCCTCACATCCGCGGTGTGCCCCCCCTCATGGACGGCGCCGCCGCAGGCACCTGGAGGGGGGAAACGGACGCGTCGGGTCTACACGGAGTGGATGTAGCTGTGGTTTTTGCCCGGATGTTGCTCCCGGGTGTCCCTCTGGGCCGACCTAACACAACCGGGTGGAGAGGACCACTGGTCAAAGCCCGTCCGTGCAAAGTCAGAAGGCTAGATCCCGTGGTCAAACGCTCCAGGGTTAGCCGGGACGGGGGCCCTGGGGGGTAGCAATGCCACCGGAGCGTCGTACCGGGCCCTCATACATGCGGGGTGGTGTTGTGGCATGTCCGAAGAGGAGGCACGCGTCTCCGGGTTGTGGCCCCCCTCACGGACGGCAATGAAACGGTAGTAGACGTTCTGCGGTAACGATGCAGCGTGAATATTATTAAATACTTGGAGCGCGATAAAATCATGAGTTTTTTACACAACGTGGGCACATGTGCTATAGGACTGATGGTAATTTTTCATAATTTTTTGTGATGGAGAAGTATCTGAACACTTCCCTCTACGCGGATTGCTCTTCGCACGTCTACGACTGTGGCCGGCGGCCTCCGGGGGCTAGCATATCGTCAAATCTTGCGTAGGCGGCCTCTCACAAATCTGGAAGTGTTGAGGCGGTTGCAAACGCCCAGCACGCGTCTCCGGGGTGTGCCCCCCCTCACGGACGCCGCCGCCGCCGGCACCTGGAGGGGGGAAACGGACGCGTCGGGTCTACACGGAGTGGATGTAGCTGTGGGTTTGGCCCGGATGTTGCTCCAAAGTGTTCCTCTGGGCCGACCTAACACAACCGGGTGGAGAGGTCCACTGGTCAAAGCCCGTCCGTGCAAAGTCAAAGGGCTAGATCCCGTGGTCAAACGCTACAGGGTTAGGCGGGACGGGGGCCCTGGGGGTAGCAATGCCACCGGAGCGTCGTAGCGGGCCCTCATACATGCGGGGTGGTGTTGTGGCATGTCCGAAGAGGCGGCACGCGTCTCCGGGTTGTGGCCCCCCTCACGGACGGCAATGAAACGGTAGTAGACGTTCTGCGGTAACGATGCAGCGTGAATATTATTAAATACTTGGAGCGCGATAAAATCATGAGTTTTTTACACAACGTGGGCACATGTGCTATAGGACTGATGGTAATTTTTCATAATTTTTTGTGATGGAGAAGTATCTGAACACTTCCCTCTACGCGGATTGCTCTTCGCACGTCTATGACTGTGGCCGGCGGCCTCCGGGGGCTAGCATACCGTCAAATCTTGCGTAGGCGGCCTCTCACAAATCTGGAAGTGTTGAGGCGGTTGCAAACGCCCAGCACGCGTCTCCGGTGCGTGCCCCCCCCCCTCACGGACGCCGCCGCCGCCGGCACCTGGAGGGGGGAAACGGACGCGTCGGGTCTACACGGAGTGGATGTAGCTGTGGGTTTGGCCCGGATGTTGCTCCAAAGTGTTCCTCTGGGCCGACCTAACACAACCGGGTGGAGCGGTCCACTGGTCAAAGCCCGTCCGTGCAAAGTCAAAGGGCTAGATCCCGTGGTCAAACGCTACAGGGTTAGGCGGGACGGGGGCCCTGGGGGGGTAGCAATGCCACCGGAGCGCCGTACCGGGCCCTCATACATGCGGGGTGGTGTTGTGGCATGTCCGAAGAGGCGGCACGCGTCTCCGGGTTGTGGCCCCCCCTCACGGACGGCAATGAAAACGGTAGTAGACGTTCTGCGGTAACGATGCAGCGTGAATATTATTAAATACTTGGAGCGCGATAAAATCATGAGTTTTTTACACAACGTGGGCACATGTGCTATAGGACTGATGGTAATTTTTCATAATTTTTTGTGATGGAGAAGTATCTGAACACTTCCCTCTACGCGGATTGCTCTTCGCACGTCTACGACTGTGGCCGGCGGCCTCCGGGGGCTAGCATACCGTCAAATCTTGCGTAGGCGGCCTCTCACAAATCTGGAAGTGTTGAGGCGGTTGCAAACGCCCAGCACGCGTCTACGGGGTGTGCCCCCCCCTCACGGACGCCGCCGCCGCCGGCACCTGGAGGGGGGAAACGGACGCGTCGGGTCTACACGGAGTGGATGTAGCTGTGGGTTTGGCCCGGATGTTGCTCCAAAGTGTTCCTCTGGGCCGACCTAACACAACCGGGTGGAGAGGTCCACTGGTCAAAGCCCGTCCGTGCAAAGTCAAAGGGCTAGATCCCGTGGTCAAACGCTACAGGGTTAGCCGGGACGGGAGCCCTGGGGGGTAGCAATGCCACCGGAGCGTCGTACCGGGCCCTCATACATGCGGGGTGGTGTTGTGGCATGTCCGAAGAGGCGGCACGCGTCTCCGGGTTGTGGCCCCCCTCACGGACGGCAATGAAACGGTAGTAGACGTTCTGCGGTAACGATGCAGCGTGAATATTATTAAATACTTGGAGCGCGATAAAATCATGAGTTTTTTACACAACGTGGGCACATGTGCTATAGGACTGATGGTAATTTTTCATAATTTTTTGTGATGGAGAAGTATCTGAACACTTCCCTCTACGCGGATTGCTCTTCGCACGTCTACGACTGTGGCCGGCGGCCTCCGGGGGCTAGCATACCGTCAAATCTTACGTAGGCGGCCTCTCACAAATCTGGAAGTGTTGAGGCGGTTGCAAACGCCCAGCACGCGTCTCCGGGGTGTGCCCCCCCCCCCTCACGGACGCCGCCGCCGCCGGCACCTGGAGGGGGGAAACGGACGCGTCGGGTCTGCACGGAGTGGATGTAGCTGTGGGTTTGGCCCGGATGTTGCTCCAAAGTGTTCCTCTGGGCCGACCTAACACAACCGGGTGGAGAGGTCCACTGGTCAAAGCCCGTCCGTGCAAAGTCAAAGGGCTAGATCCCGTGGTCAAACGCTACAGGGTTAGCCGGGACGGGGGCCCTGGGGGGTAGCAATGCCACCGGAGCGTCGTACTGGGCCCTCATACATGCGGGGTGGTGTTGTGGCATGTCCGAAGAGGCGGCACGCGTCTCCGGGTTGTGGCCCCCCTCACGGACGGCAATGAAACGGTAGTAGACGTTCTGCGGTAACGATGTAGCGTGAATATTATTAAATACTTGGAGCGCGATAAAATCATTAGTTTTTTACACAACTTGGGCACATGTGCTATAGGACTGATGGTAATTTTTCATAATTTTTTGTGATGGAGAAGTATCTGAACACTTCCCTCTACGCGGATTGCTCTTCGCACGTCTACGACTGTGGCCGGCGGCCTCCGGGGGCTAGCATACCGTCAAATCTTGCGTAGGCGGCCTCTCACAAATCTGGAAGTGTTGAGGCGGTTGCAAACGCCCAGCACGCGTCTCCGGGGTGTGCCCCCCCCCCTCACGGACGCCGCCGCCGCCGGCACCTGGAGGGGGGAAACGGACGCGTCGGGTCTACACGGAGTGGATGTAGCTGTGGGTTTGGCCCGGATGTTGCTCCAAAGTGTTCCTCTGGGCCGACCTAACACAACCGGGTGGAGAGGTCCACTGGTCAAAGCCCGTCCGTGCAAAGTCAAAGGGCTAGATCCCGTGGTCAAACGCTACAGGGTTAGCCGGGACGGGGGCCCTGGGGGGTAGC
>NC_041380.1:70225722-70237497 GCF_002162155.2 Triticum dicoccoides | reverse complement strand
TTTTTTTACTGCTTGTTATATGATAGATGCATGTTGTATGGATGAATGGATGGATTGATGTATATTGGTTAGTTATAGCTTTGGTCAATTTAGTGATGTTGTCAAATGTTGTCAAATTTGAAGAACAAAATTGGCATATTTGAGATGTTGTCAAATAGCTATAGTTTCATTTTGTGATGTTGACAAAATTGGTATCTGATGAGTAGTTATTTTATCATGATGATCTTGCTAAAAAAATTGAAGAACAAAATTTGACACTTGATGAAAATTAGGATTTGAAGTATCATGATGATCTAAAACCTTGACTAGATGTCATTAGCAATATGATTTTTTTTCATAGTTTGAAGTGTCAATGCTTTATGTGATGTGGTGCCGTCAAAATTTACAGGCTTTGTGGTATTCATCTCCCTGGAGCCTTCGTCGTCTGGGTTTGGTCTGTGATCTTGCCGCTGCTCGACTACTTCTTCTACAGCGGAGGGTGAGCTACGAATC
The DNA here is from genome assembly GCF_002162155.2 of Triticum dicoccoides. Lineage (NCBI taxonomy): Eukaryota > Viridiplantae > Streptophyta > Magnoliopsida > Poales > Poaceae > Triticum > Triticum dicoccoides. Next base: position 70,237,005 of record NC_041380.1, on the reverse strand, counting down.
CACCTTCACCTCCTAGCCTCTTTTAACTAGATTGAATTTTCACATCAAGTCGCGTAACCTAGGTCTCCCGTCCGAAAGGGTTGCATCGATAAATATGCATTCAATTGCATATTTATCACCGCAGCTCTTTCGGATTGTCCAGCGCTTTCCATGGACAGCCCGAGGATGTGTAGATTGGGTACGTTGTTCATGCTCTACCCCGTTCCGAGACAGGATTTCGGCGGCGCCTCCCTGTTGTTCTCCGGATGCACATTCTCTCGGCATTTTGCCGAGACGTGTATTTGGAGAACAGCGGGGAGGTGCTGCCGAAATTTTGTCTCGGAATGGGGTAGAGCATGGACCGTACTCAATCTACACATTCTCGGGTGGGATTAGGACCCATCTTTACCTATTAGAGATGTAGGTGGATTACTCGTCAACCTTGTAAAAAATAAAATATTGATGTTGGTAATTAAAATGAATCCTTAATTTTGTTGCGTGGCTTCCAATAAAGCAGAGATGGCAGATAATCAGTGGATGTATAGTGGGTTTTTCCGTCGGAATCAAGTAACAACAGAGTGGGTCGAGAAAACTGATATGTTTTTGAAAGAGATATTTCGTAGTCCAATGAGGATGGTGCCAGAATGCCCGTGTGCCAGATGTAAGAGACGTATCCGCAGAGATAAGAGTGACATGACTAAGCACCTTCGCACGCATGGATTTATGCCCAACTTTAATATGCCGATAAACTTTGCCCAGCAGGACCGTGGTAGAGAGGATGTGATACGACAACGCATCGCTGGTTATGAGGACGATGGGGTTAGAGACATGCTAGATGATGTCTTTGCTGCACAGCCGACACCTCCGTCACATTCAGCGAATGAACCGGAGGAGCCGGAGGAAACCGCAAAGGCCTTCCTGGAAATCTTGGCCTCGTCAAAGAAACCTCTCTATGAGGGTGCCAAGCTGTCTGTGCTGGATGCCATCTCGCAACTGATGGCAGTGAAGGCTGAGTACGGCTGTAGCCGAGGTTGCTTCGAAGCATTTCTGGGAGTATGGGCTAACAGCCTGCCCGAGGGCCATGAACTGCCGAAAACCATGTACGGTACGAAGAAAATCATGAAGGCGCTCTCCATGGACTATGAGAAAATACATGTTTGTCCAAAGAATTGCCTTTTGTTTAGACATGAGTATGCGGATGACAACTACTGTAGGAAGTGCGGTTCCTCTCGGTATATTGAGGTGGTCGATAAGCATGGTCAGAAGCGGCAGCTAAAAATCCCTGTGAAGGTTCTTCGGTATCTTGATTTTATAAAAAGACTGCAGCGCCTTTTCATCACCGAGGAGTCTGCCAAAATGATGAAGTGGCACAAGGAAGGGAAAAGGTACAATCCAAAAAACTCCGCATTGGGAAGTTGTGTTCAAGGTGTCGCCGCATGGTAAGCTACCGGACCCGAACGATGATGATTACTACAACATAAACCCCATGACATACGAGGGAGTGTTCTATCAAGAGGAACATGATGACGTGGTCCAAAACAACGAGGATGATGACTTGGGTTATGTTGACCTGGAACCAAACGACGACGATGCAAGGATTGATGGTGAGGCAATTTTGAATCAAAGAGACATAATTATGCTTGAAAAGTTAAATGAAGACACTGATGATGAGGAAGAGCCTCCACCTCTGTCAGACAACGAAGAAGATATGCGTGATAGTGATGATGAGACCGCTCCACAAATAGATTACAATAGTGATGATTCATATGGGTTCTAGAAAATGTAAGTTCTTTTAATGATCATTACAATAGTATGCTTAATATGCACTTCTGGTATTAATGTTTTTCCTGTATGCTTGTTTAATTGATATCCTTACTAATTGTTTATTCTCTTCTCAATGCAGGTTTGCTAATCATGGGCAAGTCCAGTGGTGCCAGTTTCCTCAGTAAACTCAAAGGAGGACTTACTCGGAGTGGACGAGCCCACAAGGTTCCCTCCCGACTACGCGAGGATGGCACCTCACAGGGAGGTGGAGGGGTCGGGGGAGGAGACCCTAGAGGAGGAGGCGGTGGGGGGAGAGCCCCTAGAGGAGGAGGAGGTGGGGGGAGAGGCAGCCGGGGCAAAAAACTCCGGGCCGTGTCCGAAATAGGAGGGTCTTCTTCGATGCCCTCCCATACAGAGGCACCTTCTGAGTCTGAGGAGGAGGAGTATGTTCCTGATGGCGAGGAGGAGGAGGCCGAGGAGGAGGGTGAGGAGGAGGAGGCCGAGGAGGAGGGTGAGGAGGAGGAGGCCGAGGAGGAGGGTGAGGAGGAGGGCGAGGAGGGTGGAGGGGAGGTTGATCCCGAGTTGTGGGGTGACTTGCCACCGGGTGCTCCGCAGGGGTGGCTGCGTGGTAATGCCGGACTACCTACACCACCTTCTATCAAGGAGCACAAGTGGATCATTGAACCTGTGGGGACAGAGTAAGTGCATCTCAATCATATTTTCAACACATGACAACATTTTCTTATTGTACACATGGCAATCATTTGATTCTTTTGCAGAAACTGGATCCTTCGCGGAAATGGCCGTAAACCGAACGGCCTTATCACTGTCCTGTTGAAGCACTTTTGGCCTGGCCTATTCTGCCCGCGGCCAGACAGGGACCCGCAGCTGCGGGTTTTGGCCACGAGCTGGGCCCACTACGAGGCTTGCAGCAACGCGGAGTACGGGACAGCCGCTAAGGCCGTGATCACCAAATTTTGGGTAAGTTCTCTTCTTAATCACTTGTCTTCAGTTTCGTTCATAGTTTATCATTGGATCACTCAACTCATGCCTTGTTTGCTTCTGGTTTATGCAGCAACTCTATAGAGTTCTTGACGAGCACAAGGCCAGAGCCGACGTGGTCTTGCTTGCGGCTGCCAAGAAGAAAGCTCGTCAGTTGCAGTACGAGGTGCGCTGGGTTGCCATCTCGCAGTACTACCACTACTACCTGCACCAAAAGATGACCAAAAGTCAAGCACAGAAGCAGCGACTTACCTTGAACAGGGCGCAGTTCATGATGGTAACTATTACTAACTTTTCATTGTTTCAAGCAGTCAACTCTATGTTTCGTGCTCACATGTCATGCTTCCAAAATTTGCATAGGTTGTTCCTCGTTGGTGCTATGGAAGGCATGACGGATGGGCGAGTTTGGTGGATAGGTGGCTCGGCGCCGATGCAGAGTTTGCTGCCAAGAGCATCAAGGGCCGGGCTAACCGTGGAGCCGACGGGACACACGGCCAAGGAAACAGGAACCACTGGAGCTTCAAGGCCATGAAGGTATATCTATGTGCATGATGCATTTTTGTTCTTCTTTACCGTCATGTTCTTATGTATGGCTAACTTCTATTTGACGTTGTAGGAGGACAAGTTGAAGAGGCCGCTCTCAGACATGGAGTCGTGGAAGCTGGCCCGCGAGCGGAGTCGTCGCAAGGAGGGCGAGAGCCAGTACTACGGCAAGACCGAGGAGCACCTGGGGTCTTACATTCATCACTATCAGGAGTTGCATCCGGATGTTCCTGTTGCCGAGGTCGCCCAGTCTCAGATCGACGACACGGCGGTGGTGGCCATCCAGGGGAAGAAGAATGGCCGGTATCCGTGTTTCGACGGCTTGATCACTCCTTCGATCTCGTACACACAACTTCGGGCTAGCAACCCGAGCCAGTTAGAGAGTACGGGGCGTTCACAGACTCCTTTAGCCCGCCAGCATGCTGTAAGTATTTCCTCTTTATCTTTTTTATCTAGCATTCTCAGTTTATTTTCAGCATTGCTCACTTAGAAACAATCTAAATTATGTAGGCATATAAGGAGTTTGTCGAGCATAGGAATCTCGAGGTGCGGGAGTACTTGAAACGAGTGAAGGCAAACGATGATTACAACCGTCAGATGATGACGGTTAGTTCTGCCCTCTTAAAACCAAGCTAAATTTTTGCACTTTCATTCCTTCTGATCTTCTAGTTTGCTTGTTTAACTAACATTCAGGCTATGTTGGCGGCTTGGAGTAACGGCACGGGTCCACCACAAATGGGACCCCCACCACCACCTGCGGGAGAACCCCCACACGTGCCCACGTTCGATGAATGGGTGGCACTAGGCAGTGATGGTCCGGTTAGTACATTTGCCTAACTACTGACAAACTAGTTCTCGTTCATTCAACACTATCATATCATATTTACTGTTAGAGTCTTTTCTGAAACATGTAGGGGACCGGTGGGTCGACTCCTGCTCCGTCGACCCCAGTCACTCCGATCTGGCAGAGTGGTGGTGGTGGTTTTGGCGGAGGTGGTGGTTTTGGTGGAGGTGGTGGTTTTGGCGGAGGTGGTGGTTTTGGTGGAGGTGGTGGTTTTGGCGGAGGTGGTGGTTTTGGCGGAGGTGGTCTTGCTTGATGATTCCGTGCATGTGGCCGTCGTGCCATGCCTTTCATATTCCTACTTTTATGATGTTTCATGTCTTGCACAACTTTTATGTTCATGAACTTGAGTCGGTGATGATCTTTAGATGATGATGGTGAACTTGAGTATGTTTAGATGATGAACTGTCATATTTCTGCATAATTTCATATTGTTCTGTTTTGAAATGCTGTCAAATGAATTGGAAAAGAGAAAAAACAGGAAAAATAATTAAAAAAAAAACTATGCCGACGGCAAAGCCGTCGGCATATATAAGCCCAGGAGTCACCAGGGCTCGCCACGTGGCGGATCTATGCCGACGGTTTTGCCGTAGGCATAGGTGAAAATCTATGCCGACGGCAAAGCCGTAGGCATACCTCTGCTGCCAGGAGTATCTATGCCGACGGCTTTGCCGTAGGCATAGCCCTGCCACGTGGCCTTGCATGATTCGTCCCCGTTTTTGACAGCGTCGTCCGTTGCCGTCAGACGAAAAAGACTGCCGACGGCTATACTATGCCGACGGCTGACGCCAGGCCGTCGGCATAGGCCCCTATGCCGACGGCTATACTATGCCGACGGTCTGACAAGACTACGCTGACGGTATCTACGCCGACGGGTCTATGCCGACGGCAGCCGTAGGCATAGACCTATGCCGACTTTGTGTACATCCCCGTAGTATAAGGGGTTTTTCTGTACTTTACCACATCTTTATATGTACTGGCCTTTGGCCCTCAGTAAAGCCAGTTGCTCATTCATCCAACAATTCTCAAAACAATTGGACAGAGATTGAAGGCTTCCAGTCCCCTGGTAAAACTGACAGCAGCTTTGTACACATGGGAGAAATGTTGCCATGGTGCTCTTCTGATAAATCATACTCTATACTTACCGCTGAACAAACTAAATCTAGGTCACTGCCGATTACAAAAGAAGTTAGTACTATAGTAAGCGCTTCTATACTCTAATTCTGGATACTGTTGCTATGCACGGTACCATTTGGAGACCCTAGTGCTAAACTGGTATTGAGATCACATGGCTATTCTCGGTACCATTTCGACAACTACACTGAACCCTGACCAATGCCCTGTCTTTCTGGATGTTGAACTGCACTGAAGCAGAGTGCTCTTTACCAAGGAACTTTATTCAAAAGAATCCAAAATTCCGGTGACTTCCGTGAGGACCGACATATTTACATTCAGTGAAAAAATAGTGACACCTCAACTCGATCCAAAAGGAAATAAGAGTTTAATTGTTTTGGCCAAATTCCTCAAAAAGTGATTGAATTTCTGTCAAATCCAGAAAACAGAACTGGCCCTTTTCGCTGAACTGGAAACCAAACATCGGTGTTTCCTAAATTTGGCCAAACCAAAGTTTAAGAATCCTTTCCCCTTTCCCCTAAGTTTCAACAAAGTACAATAAATGGCAGACATGGTAATTAAAACCTTGATGGAATTGGTCTCACAAACATGGAAGTGCATCTCAAAAATGAGGTACGGATAGGAGAAATAATTGGCACTACTGGAGACTTAACATTATTTATTGCCTATGGGGATATAGCATTAATAAGTCTCAGGTGAATGCGTCATTCTGAATAAAAAAAAGGTACACCATTTCCATTTTCATAGAAATAGTATTTTGAAGGCAATAGAAGTGTGCCAACAATAAGCTCACCATGATTTGTGTACGAATTATGTGATGAAACAGGGGAAGACTTTTTTTTACCAACGTGAGCCAGCATGATTCTCTGAAATTTATGGCACCGTATAACACAGGGATTAATTATGTCCAGCTAAGGGAGCCAACAGTGCAAGGTATAAGATGGATTCTGCATAAGGAAACGCCCAAAACTTTCTAGTAGTTAGAATTGAAGGAAAAATCAATGTGAACATGGCATATCTGATGCTCTGCACCATCTCACTGCTGTAGGCTAGCAAATCTACTGACTACTGCTAGTGCACATATTTTGTACCTACAAATATGGGTGCATGTTCATTTGATTATGCTAGTTTTCTTAATTGACTGCAAAACCATATACATAGAAAACATACCTTGGAAACGGAGTTGGTTCAGTGCATATATGGCACCTGTATATGTTTCCCTCTTTTAGTAATTTTCTCCAGCATATTTGGCATCCCATGTACCACCAGTCGGTAGTTGAGATAACCTCAGTGATTCTTATCTTCGAGCTTATAATATTGAGTCTGTGATGTAATGGAACTATAAGTTAGAGGCGCGCATGTAAACGAAGGCATTGATAGTGTAAGGTGGGTATTGGCTTTACTGGGGTCAACAGCTGCCAAAGCTGCAACAGTCGATTCAGTTGCCTGCCGTTGGCCCTGTCCCATATTTCGCAGCTCAATTTGGTAAGACATGCCACTTGTTCTGCATATGGGTTGCCATAAGCAATCAGTGGATACAAATAAACAAAAGTCATAATTAGATCCAAAATATGGACAGTACCTTGCGACCATGGCCTTCATCTCAGGGATGTTAACATTGATGTGCCACCTGGGTGATGAGGTGTTTTTAAAAGCCAGTGTGCCTGTAGATTTCAATTAATTATGTATTCTAAGAACTCGTCTTGTTGTTGCAAAAGGAAGATCAACTATCATAAAGGGAAGCACAAAATATCATTGCCTGCATAATGGTCCACCATCACTCCGACAAAAGTAACACGACAGGTTCAGTTTTGGACCATTCACACAATGCATCGCCATCAAATGATCCCACAAATTCCCCCCAAAGCACCGCAATTGTGGACTTTCTGCAGAAAAGACGTGTTCATTTGAGAATTCATTATGTTTCATCGAAGAAACAAATAAAGAAGTATGAAAAAATCACATACTGTCCATCTGTAATGTAAATTTGATGCCTTGACTCATGAACAGAGCCAATAGGAGGTAAAACATATGTTACCCTACTGATTAGTGCAGCCATGTCTGAAAAAAATAAAGATAAACATAATGTTCAAAACCGTCATGAATAGCGAGAGAAATAGAAAATAGGGAAATTCATCGGGTCGGGAACAACTGGCTCGGCCAATGTCTTATGAATGAAGCTAATTCTGTACGGATGATCAACTGCTCTGTATTTGTGTCTGACTCTAAATATTTGGTAGCCTTCAATTGTATAGATGACCACTTCATGGAATGTATCTTTAAACATAGCCATTTTATCCTTTGGTGTCGATCCTTCTGCTTTACCCCCCGTGCAAATAAAGGAAATCTAAAGTGTACCGATGGATAGAGCAAATCTTGTGACAGAAAAATCAGAACCGTCCTTACTTTGGAATTGATCATGATGAAGTTCAGACCATACAGCTTCAATGTTCCCATATTGAAACAGTGAACTTGAAATCAAACGTGTGTCTTTCCAGATTTCTTAACATGGGGCCCTCCATCAGAGGCAACCTAATGATGGTACACTGGATTATGAAATGAATGGTTATAGATATGCTACCAAAATTTAAGCAGTATAACCTTTTTTGACAGTTAAAGGCTAGTTGATATAGAAATAAAGAGAACTAACTGAATGGCAGTGTGTTAGTCAATTTCTTCGCTGATTCTACGGTTCCGAATTTGAAAAGAATTCCAACGCCAGCATGTCAATCTATTTTTTCGCACATTCTAATGGAGGGAGAAATAGGATAGACAAATTTGATGGATGACATAATGGAGAAAGAACAAAAGTAGTGTATTAAGGAGGGGTGGACGGGGGGAGAAATAGGGTGGCCTCACCTAGTCAGAAGTGCCCGTGTAGAGGTGGAAACTCAACCTGCATCGCCATCATGTGCCGCGCGCCATCAGCGTCAGCTATTCCCCGTCGCCCTGCAGTAGCTTGTGGCCAGAATTTGTGGTTGCAGACCTCCGTGGCCGAGGGGAGGTGAAGGTGGTAGTGGTAGTGTTGGTGGAGGAGGCGAGCAGTCAGCGGCAAAAGGGCGTGCTCGAGTGGCGAGGTCGCTGGAGAGGCGGCTGTGGGGCTGCAGCGAGGCAGAGGGGGCGTCGCCGCTCCTGCCGCCGTCCCCCGAGAGGGATTTGTTTTTTGAGTTAAAAGCACCGGGAGTCCTACAACTTGCGCTGAACGTGATGGTTTGCATTTTAACCTTATCCAGTCCTTAAACTTGCATCAAATGTGCAAATTTGGTCCTGCCCAATCACAAAGCGACATGTGGACGCGTGAGTGCCGACCCGGTCAGCGCACGTCATTTTGCAAAGAGGCCCCTACCTTTGGTTTGAATCTACTCGCAGGACACGAAAACACCTGAATTAATTTTCAAAGGAGACTGTCGTGGCCGCGCCCGCGATCTCCAAGGACTTCATCGACTTCGAGTTCAGCCTTGGCGGGGGCGGCTGCACCACCAGCATGCTCCCCGCGGACGAGCTCTTCGCTGATGGGAAGCTGCTACCGCTCCGCCGGGCTGATGCTTCTGCCGCGGCTGCGCCAGAGCCGGAGCCTGCCGCCGCGCCACCTCCGCCGCGGCTAGAGGCAATGCCGGCGTCCCCGGAGCCGATCAAGCCGATCCGCGGCGGCGCGGCGGCTGGCGCTGCCGACCAGCACGTGTTCTCGCCCAAGGCGCCCAGCTGCTCGAGCCGGTGGCACGAGCTGCTCGGGCTCAAGAGGGTGGCCGCCGCCCAGAGCCCGAGGACGCCTTCGCAGTCGCAGTCGCAGTCGCAGTCGCCGTCACCAGCGGCCGCATTGGCGAAGACTCCCGGGAGAATGTCGACGGGCACCGCGTCGGACCTCGCCTCGGCGCCGCTTCTCCGCGACAGCTCCGACTCGGAGGCCTCGCTCTCGCTCGCCTCCTCCCGCTTCTCGCGCTCCTCCTCCTCGTCCTCCTCCGGCCACGACCACGACGACGTCAACCCGCGCTTCTCCCTCGACTCCGCCGCCGACCCCAACCCTCCGCGCCTCCGCCTCGTCCGCTCCTCCCACCGTCACTCCACCGCCAGCCGCGCGGCCGTCGCCGCCCAGGCAGGACGCGTCGAGGTGCCTCTCCGTGGAATCCCCGCGCATGAACTCCTTGGGCAAGATCGTGTTCCAGCAGGGCCTGGAGCGCAACTGCAGCTCCCCATGCAGCCTCCACGCCGCGGCCAGGTCGCGGTCCATGGCCTGCGCCGTCAACCGGTCCTACTCGTCCGGCGTCCACGTGGCCCCCGTGGTGCTCAACGTGCCAGTCTGCTCGCGGCCGGTCTTCGGGTTCTTCAAGGACAAGAAAGAGTCGGCGGCCAGCAAGGACTCATCCTCATCGAGGTCGTCGTCCCGGTCGTCGACCCTGGGCCGGAAGACGACGCCGACTCCAGACGCCGCAGCGGTGGAGCGGCGAGCAGGCCCTGCGGGTGATCCGTCCGGTTGAAGATACGGCGGGCGATCGAGCGCTTGGTCGTGCATGGAAAGCGACGAGCTAGACTAGGGACTCAATGATGGATGCATAGCGCTTTGTTAGGTTTTTAGCTGATTTGGTTTGTTCTTTGGGGTGCTGATGAGAAGGTCTAATCAATTGACTGTTCTTCCTTTTCTTTTCTCTCTTGACTGTAAATTTGGAGATTTGCTCTTCTTCTCAATCCTCAAGGCCGTTGTAGCTAGCGCATCTGATTCTGATTTGGTTGTTTGCAAGAAAAAAGATCACAAGATGTTGTTCTGTCAACTTGATTCAAATGAGCAAATGATTCACACTCTTGTCATTGTTCAAATCCGCAAATGCATTGCTCTGTCGATCGATCGAGCTGGCGTAGCACAGTTACAAATGCAGGCAAACAGAGAGGGAGTGAGCTGCGGGTTTGTCTCCTTTAAAAATTAATTTAGGTGTTTTCGTGGCCTGCGGGTAGATTCAAACCAAAGGAAGGGGCCTCTTTGCAAAATGCCGCACGCTGACCGGGTCGGCACCCACATGTCCACATGTCGCTCTGTGATTGGTCAGGACCAAATTTGCACATTTGATGCAAGTTCAAGGACTAGGTAGGGGTAGGGTCAAAATGCAAGTTCTAGCACCAAACCATCACATTCAGCGTAAGTTGTAGGACTTTCGGTGCTTTTAACTCTTTTTTTTAGAGGAGGAAAAAAAGGCCCAACACTCGAGAAACGTCCCGGTAAAAGTGGCAGAAAAACGGGACACGCGGAAGTTACCGTTAAGATCCCTAGTTACACGCGTTGTCTTACGGTAAATTGTCATTGCAAGTGAAAAAAAATAAAATTAGGAAAAATCGTTAGAGCAATTCCAACCGGCCAACCCATTTATCGGGAAACGTGTGTGGCCGGTGTGCCGGCCGAATATTGAGCCGGTCACACGCGGCACGTACGATGAAAGAACGATCGAGTGCTCCCTGGCCCTCTCGTGATGACGTGTCCCGTGGGACCCGTGCACCGCCCTGTCCTTCCTTCTTATCCACCCACGCAATCTTATCCTCTCCCTCCACTGTTTCTCTCCTCCTCAATCTCGCCTCCTCCTCTCTGTCTCTTCTTCCCCATAGTGGCCAAGACGTTGCCTGCTCCACCGCGTATGAGTTTGCTGCCACGAAACAGCTCCAAGCCCGCTCCTGCGAGCACCTCCAGAACCACCACATGAAACACGAGCTCACTTCTGGGCATGGCCCCCGTTTTGCAACTCCGGCGACCCTCCTTCCTTCCCCCTCCTCCACATTCAATCCTTGCTGCCGCACGGCAGCGACCAACACGGAGAGGAGATGCAGTTTTTGGTGGCAAACCATCGGCGGTGAGCAACAACGTGCGACGACAGCTGTAGAAGGACAAGATATGGGCTGTGCAATCTCGATGTATTGATCGGTGCACCAGGCACGTATATATAAGTACAGAGGTGGGCCACAACCTCAACTATACAAAGGAAACAGGAGGTGGGCCCTACACACAAATATACACGTACACAATATACTCAACACCCCCC
>NC_041380.1:70163502-70225533 GCF_002162155.2 Triticum dicoccoides | reverse complement strand
AAAGACTGGAACGAAACTCCTCGAAGGTAGAAGTTGGCAGTCCCTTCGTCATCGCATCGGCGAACTGTTGTGCAGTCGGCACATGGAGAACCCGAATACGTCCAAGAGCCACCTACTCGCGCACAAAGTGAATGTCTAGCTCAATGTGTTTAGTCCGGCGATGATGAACGGGGTTGGTGGAGAGGTACACCGTAGAAACGTTGTCGCCGTAGACAATCGTAGCCTGGGAGACGTCGTGATGCAGCTCCTGAAGTAACTGTCGTAGCCAGGTGCACTCGGCAACAGCGTTGGCCACAGCTCGGTACTCAGCCTCCACGCTGGAGCGCGAAACCGTGGGTTGTCGCTTGGACGACCATGATACGAGTGAAGGACCGAGGTAGACGCAGTAGCCAGAGGTGGACCTACGAGTATCGGGGCAGCCAACCCAGTCTGCATCGGAGTAGGCCACCACCTCCAGAGAAGTAGACGTCGTGAGTGTCAATCCGAGGGACATCGTGCCGCGGATGTAACGAAGAATCCGCTTCACGAGCGTCCAATGGGAGTCACGAGGGGCGTGCATGTGGAGACACACCTACTGAACAGCATACTGAAGATCCGGTCTGGTGAGAGTCAAATACTGAAGAGCACCAACGATAGACCGGTAGAAAGGAGCATCTGACGCCAGTGAGCCCTCAAGAGCAGAGACCTTGGCCTTCGTGTCAACAGGAGTAGCAACAGGGTGACAGTTGAGCATGCCAGCACGCTCAAGAAGCTCATGTGCATACTTCTGCTGATGAAGAAAGAAACCATCCGGGCGCCGAACGACCTCAATGCCAAGGAAATAATGGAGAGCACCCAAGTCCTTAATAGCAAACCCGTCACGCAGCCGGAGGGTAATCTGCTGAAGAAGAGCCGCGGAGGAGGCCGTCAGGGTGATGTCATCGATGTAAAGAAGCAAATATGCAGTCGTGTCACCGTGGCGATAGACAAATAGTGAGGCGTCCGAGCGAGTGACGCTGAAGCCCAGTGTCTAAAGAAACCCGGCGATCCGTTGGTACCAGGCACGGGGTGCCTGCTTGAGCCCGTAAAGAGAGCGGGACAGCAGACACACATGGCCAGGAAGGGAGGCGTCGACAAAACCGGTGGGTTGCTCACAATACACTTGCTCCTCAAGATGGCCGTGGAGAAAGGCGTTGGAGACATCCATCTGGTGAACAGGCCAGCCTCGGGACACGGCAAGTTGGAGGACGGTGCAGATCGTGCCCGGTTTTACAACCGGGGCAAACGTCTCAGTGAAGTCCACTCCAGCGCGCTGGCGGAAACCACGGACTACCCAGCAAGCCTTGTAGCGCTCGAGAGTACCATCCGAGCGGGTCTTATGGCGAAAGACCCACTTGCCAGTGATGACGTTGGCGCGAGGAGGCCGGGGAACCAGTGTCCAGGTGCGGTTCCGTAGAAGAGCATCGAACTCTTCCTGCATCGCCGCAAGCCAGTGAGGATCACAGAGAGCGGCGCGAACGGACGCGGGAAGAGGCGACGGCTCCGCGGTGGAGGCTGCGAGGACATACTCGTCGCTCGAGTACCGGAGGCTCAGACGATGAACGCCGGTACGAGCCCGTGTAACTGGGCCAGCCGGCGCCGTCGGAGCAACCAACGAGGCAGCCGACGAAGCGGCCGACGAGGCGGTCGTGAAGGAAATATGCCCTAGAGGCAATAAGAAAGTTATTATTTATTTCCTTATATCATGATAAATGTTTATTATTCATGCTAGAGTTGTATTAACCGGAAACATAATACATGTGTGAATACATAGACAAACAGAGTGTCACTAGTATGCCTCTACTAGACTAGCTCATTAATCAAAGATGGTTATGTTTCCTAACCATGGACAAAGAGTTGTTATTTGATTAACGGGATCACATCATTAGGTGAATGATCTGATTGACATGACCCATTCCATTAGCTTAGCACCCGATCGTTTAGTATGTTGCTATTGCTTTCTTCATGACTTATACATGTTCCTATGACTATGAGATTATGCAACTCCCGTTTACCGGAGGAACACTTTGTGTGCTACCAAACGTCACAACGTAACTGGGTGATTATAAAGGTGCTATACAGGTGTCTCCAAAGGTACATGTTGGGTTGGCGTATTTCGAGATTAGGATTTGTCACTCCGATTGTCGGAGAGGTATCTCTGGGCCCTCTCAGTAATACACATCACATAAGCCTTGCAAGCATTGCAACTAATGAGTTAGTTGTGAGATGATGTATTACGGAACGAGTAAAGAGACTTGCCGGTAACGAGATTGAACTAGGTATTGAGATACCGACGATCGAATCTCGGGCAAGTAACATACCGATGACAAAGGGAACAACGTATGTTGTTATGCGGTCTGACCGATAAAAGATTTTCATAGAATATGTAGGAGCCAACATGAGCATCCAGGTTCCGCTATTGGTTATTGACCGGAGACGTGTCTCGGTCATGTCTACATTGTTCTCGAACCCGTAGGGTCCGCACGCTTAAGGTTTCGATGACAGTTATATTATGAGTTTATGAGTTTTGATGTACCGAAGGAGTTCGGAGTCCCAGATGGGATCGGTCATGACGAGGAGTCTCGAAATGGTCGAGACATAAAGATTGATATATTGGAAGCCTATATTTGGATATCGGAAGTGTTCCGGGTGAAATCGGGATTTTACCGGATTACCGGGAGGTTATCGGAACCCCCCGGGAGGTATATGGGCCTTAGTGGGCTTTAGTGGAAGAGAGGAGAGGTGGCCAGGGCTGGGCCGCGCGCCCCTCCCCCCTAGTCCAAATAGGACAAGGAGAGGGGGGCGGCGCCCCCCCTTCCCTCTCTCTCTCCTCTTTCCCCCCTCCCGAATCCTATTCCACCTAGGAAAGGGGGGAATCCTACTCCCGGAGGGAGTAGGACTCCTCCTGGCGCGCCCTCTCCTGGCCGACCGCACCCCCCCTTTGATCCTTTATATACGGAGGCAAGGGACACCCCTAGAGACACAAGTTGATCCACATGATCATATTCTTAGCCGTGTGCGGTGCCCCCTTCCACCATAGTCCTCAATAATATTGTAACGGTGCTTAGGCGAAGCCCTGCGACGGTAGTACATCAAGATCGTCACCACGCCGACGTGCTGACGGAACTCTTCCCCGACACTTTGCTGGATCGGAGTCCGGGGATCGTCATCGAGCTGAACGTGTGCTAGAAGTCGGAGGTGCCGTAGTTTCGGTGCTTGATCGGTCGGGCCTTGAAGACGTACAACTACATCAACCACGTTGTGCTAACGCTTCCGTTGTCGATCTACAAGGGTACGTAGATTACACTCTCCCCTCTCGTTGCTATGCATCACCATGATCTTGCGTGTGCATAGGATTTTTTTTGAAATTACTACGTTACCCAACAGTGGTATCAGAGCCTAGGTTTTATGTGTTGATGTTATTTGCACGAGTAGAACACAAGTGAGTTGTGGGCGATATAAGTCATACCGCTTACCAGCATGTCATACTTTGGTTCGACGGTATTGTTGGACGAAGCGGCCCGGACCAACATTACGCGTACGCTTACGCGAGACCGGTTCTCCCGACATGCTTTGCACAAAGGTGGCTAGCGGGTGACAGTTTCTCCAACTTTAGTTGAACCGAGTGTGGCTACGCCCGGTCCTTGCGAAGGTTAAAACAACACCAACTTGACAAATATCGTTGTGGTTTTGATGCGTAGGTAAGATTGGTTCTTGCTTAAGCCCGTAGCAGCCACGTAAAACTTGCAACAACAAAGTAGAGGACGTCTAACTTGTTTTTGCAGGGCATGTTGTGATGTGATATGGTCAAGACATGATGCTAAATTTTATTGTATGAGATGATCATGTTTTGTAACCGAGTTATCGGCAACTAGCAGGAGCCATATGGTTGTCGCTTTATTGTATGCAATGCAATCGCGCTGTAATGCTTTACTTTATCACTAAGCGGTAGCGATAGTCGTGGAAGCATAAGATTGGCGAGACGACAATGATGCTACGATGGAGATCAAGGTGTCGCGCCGGTGACGATGGTGATCATGATGGTGCTTCGAAGATGGAGATCACAAGCACAAGATGATGATGGCCATATCATATCACTTATATTGATTGCATGTGATGTTTATATTTTATGCATCTTATCTTGCTTTGATTGATGGTAGCATTATAAGATGATCTCTCACTAATTATCAAGAAGTGTTCTCCCTGAGTATGCACCGTTGCGAAAGTTCTTCGTGCTGAGACACCACGTGATGATCGGGTGTGATAGGCTCTACGTTCAAATACAATGGGTGCAAAACAGTTGCACATGCGGAATACTCATGTTATACTTGACGAGCCAAGCATATACAGATATGGCCTCGGAACACGGAGATTGAAAGGTCGAGCGTGAATCATATAGTAGATATGATCAACATAGTGATGTTCACCAATGAAGCTACTCCATCTCATGTGATGATCGGACATGGTTTAGTTGATTTGGATCACGTAATCACTTAGAGGATTAGAGGGATGTCTATCTAAGTGGGAGTTCTTTAAGTAATATGATTAATTGAACCTAATTTATCATGAACTTAGTACCTGATAGTATCTTGCTTATTCATGTTTGATTGTAGATAGATGGCCCGTGCTGTTGTTCCGTTGAATTTTAATGCGTTCCTTGAGAAAGCAAAGTTGAAAGATGATGGTAGCAATTACACGGACTGGGTCCATAACTTGAGGATTATCCTCATTGCTGCACAGAAGAATTACGTCCTGGAAGCACCGCTGGGTGCCAGGCCTGCTGCTGGAGCAACACCAGATGTTATGAACGTCTGGCAGAGCAAAGCTGATGACTACGCGATAGTTCAGTGTGCCATGCTTTACGGCTTAGAATCGGGACTTCAACGACGTTTTGAACGTCATGGAGCATATGAGATGTTCCAGGAGTTGAAGTTAATATTTCAAGCAAATGCCCGGATTGAGAGATATGAAGTCTCCAATAAGTCCTATAGCTGCAAGATGGAGGAGAACAGTTCTGTCAGTGAGCATATACTCAAAATGTCTGGGTATAATAATCACTTGATTCAATTGGGAGTTAATCTTCCAGATGATTGCATCATTGACAGAATTCTCCAATCACTGCCACCAAGCTACAAGAGCTTCGTGATGAACTATAATATGCAAGGGATGAATAAGACTATTCCCGAGCTCTTCGCAATGCTGAAAGCTGCGGAGGTAGAAATCAAGAAGGAGCATCAAGTGTTGATGGTCAACAAGACCACTAGTTTCAAGAAAAAGGGCAAAGGGAAGAAGAAGGGGAACTTCAAAAGGAACAGCAAGCAAGCTGCTGCTCAAGAGAAGAAACCCAAACCTGGACCTAAGCCTGAAACTGAGTGCTTCTACTGCAAGCAGACTGGTCACTGGAAGCGGAACTGCCTCAAGTATTTGGCGGATAAGAAGGATGGCAAGGTGAACAAAGGTATATGTGATATACATGTTATTGATGTGTACCTTACTAATGCTCGCAGTAGCACCTGGGTATTTGATACTGGTTCTGTTGCTAATATTTGCAACTCGAAACAGGGACTACGGATTAAGCGAAGATTGGCTAAGGACGAGGTGACGATGCGCGTGGGAAATGGTTCCAAAGTCGATGTGATCGCAGTCGGCACGCTACCTCTACATCTACCTTCGGGATTAATATTAGACCTAAATAATTGTTATTTAGTGCCAGCGTTAAGCATGAACATTATATCTGGATCTTGTTTGATGCGAGACGGTTATTCATTTAAATTAGAGAATAATGGTTGTTCTATTTACATGAGTAATATCTTTTATGGTCATGCACCCTTAAAGAGTGGTCTATTCTTATTAAATCTCGATAGTAGTGACACACATATTCATAGTATTGAAACCAAAAGATGCAGAGTTGATAATGATAGTGCAACTTATTTGTGGCACTGCCGTTTAGGTCATATCGGTATAAAGCGCATGAAGAAACTCCATACTGATGGGCTTTTGGAACCACTTGATTATGAATCACTTGGTACTTGTGAACCGTGCCTTACGGGTAAGATGACAAAAACACCATTCTCCGGTACTATGGAGAGAGCAACAGATTTGTTAGAAATCATACATACAGATGTATGTGGTCCGATCAATGTTGAGGCTCGTGGCGGATATCGTTATTTTCTCACCTTCACATATGACTTAAGCAGATATGGGTATATCTACTTAATGAAACACAAGTCTGAAACATTTGAAAAGTTCAAAGAATTTCAGAGTGAAGTTCAAAATCATCGTAACAAGAAAATAAAATTCCTACGATCTGATCATGGAGGAGAATATTTGAGTTACGAGTTTGGTGTACATTTGAAACAATGTGGAATAGTTTCGCAACTCACGCCACCCGGAACACCACAGCATAATGGTGTGTCCGAACGTCGTAATTGTACTTTACTAGATATGGTACGATCTATGACGTCTCTTACTGATTTACCGCTATCGTTTTGGGGATACGCTCTAGAGACGGCCGCATTCATGTTAAATAGGGCACCATCAAAATCCGTTGAGACGACGCCTTATGAACCGTGGTTTGGCAAGAAACCAAAGTTGTCGTTTCTGAAAGTTTGGGGCTGCGATGCTTATGTGAAAAAGCTTCAACCTAATAAGCTCGAACCCAAATCGAAAAAATGTTTCTTCATAGGATATCCAAAGGAAACTATTGGATACACCTTCTATCACAGATCCGAAGGCAAGACTTTTGTTGCTAAATTCAGAAACTTTCTGGAGAAGGAGTTTCTCTCGAAAGAAGTGAGTGGGAGGAAAGTAGAACTTGACGAGGTAACTGTACCTACTCCCTTATTGGAAAGTAGTACATCACAGAAACCTGTTTCTGTGACACCTACACCAATCAGGGAGGAAGCTAATGATCATGAAACTTCAGAACAAGATACTACTGAACCTCGTAGATCAACCAGAGTAAGATCCGCACCAGAGTGGTATGGAAACCCTGTTCTGGAAGTCATGCTACTAGATCATGATGAACCTACGAACTATGAAGAAGCGATGGTGAGCCTAGATTCCGCAAAATGGCTTGAAGCCATGAAATCTGAGATGGGATCCATGTATGAGAACAAAGTATGGACTTTGGTTGACTTGCCCAATGATCGGCAAGCAATTGAGAATAAATGGATCTTCAAGAAGAAGACAGACGCTGACGGTAATATTACTGTCTACAAAGCTCGACTTGTCGCAAAAGGTTTTCGGCAAGTTCAAGGGATTGACTACGATGAGACCTTCTCACACGTAGCAATGCTTAAGTCTGTCCGAATCATGTTAGCAATTGCCGCATTTTATGATTATGAAATTTGGTAGATGGATGTCAAAACGGCATTCCTGAATGGATTTCTGGAAGAAGAGTTGTATATGATGCAACCAGAAGGTTTTTGTCGATCCAAAGGGAGCTAACAAAGTGTGCAAGCTCCAGCGATCCATTTATGGACTGGTGCAAGCCTCTCGGAGTTGGAATAAACGCTTTGATAGTGTGATCAAAGCATTTGGTTTTGTACAGACTTTTGGAGAAGCCTGTATTTACAAGAAAGTGAGTGGGAGCTCTGTAGCATTTATGATATTATATGTGGATGACATATTACTAATTGGAAATGATATAGAATTTCTGGATAGCATAAAGGGATACTTGAATAAGAGTTTTTCAATGAAAGACCTCGGTGAAGCTGCTTACATATTAGGCATTAAGATCTATAGAGATAGATCAAGACGCTTAATTGGACTTTCACAAAGCACATACCTTGACAAAGTTTTGTAGAAGTTCAAAATGGATCAAGCAAAGAAAGGGTTCTTGCCTATGTTACAAGGTGTGAAGTTGAGTCAGACTCAATGCCCGACCACTTCAGAAGATAGAGAGAAAATGAAAGATGGTCCCTATGCTTCAGCCATAGGCTCTATCATGTATGCAATGCTGTGTACCAGACCTAATGTGTGCCTTGCTATAAGTCTAGCAGGGAGGTACCAAAGTAATCCAGGAGTGGATCACTGGACAGCGGTCAAGAACATCCTGAAATACCTGAAAAGGACTAAGGATATGTTTCTCGTTTATGGAGGTGACAAAGAGCTAATCGTAAGTGGTTACATCGATGCGCGCTTTGACACTGATCCGGACGATTCTAAATCGCAAACCGGATACGTATTTACATTAAACGGTGGAGCTGTCAGTTGGTGCAGTTCTAAACAAAGCGTCGTGGCGGGATCTACGTGTGAAGCGGAATACATAGCTGCTTCGGAAGCAGCAAATGAAGGAGTCTGGATGAAGGAGTTCATATCCGATCTAGGTGTCATACCTAGTGCATCGGGTCCAATGAAAATCTTTTGTGACAATACTGGTGCAATTGCCTTGGCAAAGGAATCCAGATTTCACAAGAGAACCAAGCACATCAAGAGGCGCTTCAATTCCATCCGGGATCTAGTCCAGGTGGGAGACATAGAGATTTGCAAGATACATACGGATCTGAATGTAGCAGACCCGTTGACTAAGCCTCTTCCACGAGCAAAACATGATCAACACCAAGGCTCCATGGGTGTTAGAATCATTACTGTATAATCTAGATTATTGACTCTAGTCCAAGTGGGAGACTGAAGGAAATATGCCCTAGAGGCAATAATAAAGTTATTATTTATTTCCTTATATCATGATAAATGTTTATTATTCATGCTAGAATTGTATTAACCGGAAACAGAATACATGTGTGAATACATAGACAAACAGAGTGTCACTAGTATGCCTCTACTAGACTAGCTCATTAATCAAAGATGGTTATGTTTCCTAACCATGGACAAAGAGTTGTTATTTGATTAACGGGATCACATCATTAGGTGAATGATCTGATTGACATGACCCATTCCATTAGCTTAGCACCCGATCGTTTAGTATGTTGCTATTGCTTTCTTCATGACTTATACATGTTCCTATGACTATGAGATTATGTAACTCCCGTTTACCGGAGGAACACTTTGTGTGCTACCAAACGTCACAATGTAACTGGGTGATTATAAAGGTTCTCTACAGGTGTCTCCAAAGGTACATGTTGGGTTGGCGTATTTCGAGATTAGGATTTGTCACTCCGATTGTCGGAGAGGTATCTCTGGGCCCTCTCGGTAATACACATCACATAAGCCTTGCAAGCATTGCAACTAATGAGTTAGTTGTGAGATGATGTATTACGGAACGAGTAAAGAGACTTGCCAGTAACGAGATTGAACTAGGTATTGAGATACCGACAATCGAATCTCGGGCAAGTAACATACCGATGACAAAGGGAACAACGTATGTTGTTATGCGGTCTGACCGATAAAAGATCTTCGTAAAATATGTAGGAGCCAATATGAGCATCCAGGTTCCGCTATTGGTTATTGACCGGAGACGTGTCTCGGTCATGTCTACATTGTTCTCGAACCCGTAGGGTCCGCATGCTTAAGGTTTCGATGACAGTTATATTATGAGTTTATGAGTTTTGATGTACCAAAGGAGTTCGGAGTCCCGGATGGGATCGGGGACATGACGAGGAGTCTCGAAATGGTCGAGACATAAAGATTGATATATTGGAAGCCTATATTTCGATATCGGAAGTGTTCCGGGTGAAATCGGGATTTTACCGGATTACCGGAAGGTTACCGGAACCCCCCGAGAGGTATATGGGCCTTAGTGGGCCTTAGTGGAAGAGAGGAGAGGTGGCCAGGGCTGGGCCGCGCGCCCCTCCCCCCTAGTCCGAATAGGACAAGGAGAGGGGGGCGGCGCCCCCTTCCTTCTCTCTCTCCTCTTTCCCCCCTCCCGAATCCTATTCCAACTAGGAAAGGGGGGAATCCTACTCCCGGAGGGAGTAGGACTCCTCCTGGCGCGCCCTCTCCTGGCCGGCCGCACCCCCCCTTTGATCCTTTATATACGGAGGCAAGGGACACCCCTAGAGACACAAGTTGATCCACGTGATCATATTCTTAGCCGTGTGCGGTGCCCCCTTCCACCATAGTCCTCGATAATATTGTAACGGTGCTTAGGCGAAGCCCTGCAACGGTAGTACATCAAGATCGTCACCACGCCGTCGTGCTGACGGAACTCTTCCCCGACACTTTGCTGGATCGGAGTCCGGGGATCGTCATCGAGCTGAACGTGTGCTAGAACTCGAAGGTGCCGTAGTTTCGGTGCTTGATCGGTCAGCCCGTGAAGACGTACGACTACATCAACCATGTTGTGCTAACGCTTCCATTTTCGATCTACAAGCGTACGTAGATTACACTCTCCCCTCTCGTTGCTATGCATCACCATGATCTTGCGTGTGCGTAGGAAATTTTTTGAAATTACTACGTTACCCAACAGGTCGGTGTCGGGGCCGGCGAGCCAGCCTGCGAGGAGGCTGGTGTCAGGGCCGGCGAGGTTGCCGGCGTTGAAGCCGGCGAGGAGGCCGGCGTCAAGGCGGCTGAAGAAGCGACTGAGCCAGCAGCGCCCGACCCCGCGGCGCCTGAGTCGGGGACGGCGGGTGAAGGAGGGACGCTAGCTGCGCCGGGAGGGTCGGCCGAGGAGGCCGAGGGGGCCGGCGTCGGTGTGAGGGCGCGAGGACCGCCAAAGCCCGGAGGCGGTCCACGGGCCGAACGAGACCGTCCGCCTGACGGAGTCGCCGAAGAGCCGCCGGTGGCCGGCTGTAACACCCCGGATATGATTTTCCCAATATGTACTCCAAATCTTGCCGTTTCCGGCGTTAAGTTATTTTATTTTCTCGTGTTCAGGTTTTTGCCTCCGTGTGTTGTTGTCGTTGTCATGCATCTCATATCATGTCATCATGTGCATTGCATTTGCATACGTGTTCATCTCATGCATTCGAGCATTTTCCCCGTTGTCCGTTTTGCATTCCGGCGCTTCGTTCTCCTCGGGTGGTCAATTCTACCTTTCTTTCGTGTGTGGGGATTAAACATTTTCGGATTGGACCAAGACTTGCCAAGCGGCCTTGGTTTACTACCGGTAGACCGCCTGTCAAGTTTCGTACCATTTGGACTTCGTTTGATGCTCCAACGGTTAACCGAGGGACCGAAAAGGCCTCGTGTGTGTTGCAGCCCAACACCCCTCCAAGTTGGCCCAAAAACCACCAAAACCCTCTCCATCATCTAGAGCGTTCGATCACGACCACGTGGCCGAAAACCGCACCTCATTTGGACACTCCTAGCTCCCTCTACCTCTATATAAAGACCACCCTCCGAATTCATGGTTCCATTCTCCCCCTAACCCTAGATCCATCCACCGCCGTCGCCGGACACGTCCGACCCCCACCGGACAAAACCGCCGCCGCCAACCGGGGCGCGCCACGTGGCAGCGGGCGCCCAACTTCACTGCCGCCACCGACGCGGGCCCGAAGGCCCAGCGCCGGCCCTCCCGTCGCCCGACCGGCCCGACCGGCCTCTCGCACGCGCCGCCTCGTCTTCCCGACTCCGCCGCCCAAGTCTGCCGACCACCGCCCTGCTTCACCTCGTCACCGGCCACCGCGCCTCCTCGCCTCACCGCCCGACGCCGCCTGCCGCCGCCTCCCCGAGGCCTCGCCGCCGATGACGCGCCTCCTCCACGCCGGCCAAGGCCCCGGCGAGCAGCGCCCCGCTCCAGCCACCCTCGCCCCGGCCTTCTTCCCCGACGAACTCCGGCGAGCTTCAAGTCCCTCTCCAGCAAACCTCGTAACCCGTGCGGCCAGATCCAAAACTCGGTTGACTTTTGCCTCAAACCCTAGATATTTTGCCCATATTCATCGTGCCGTAACTCCTCATCCGTAGCTCCGTTTTGGGCATATAGCATATCAAAATGTTCGCCTCAGAGAGGACATCATTTCATCTCATTGCATCATTTTCATTTGAGTTCATCTTGATGCCCGAAATGCTTTTATAAGAATGCTATTTGAGATAATTGTCAGATCTGCTGCTCCAAATAGATATTTGTCATTTTTGCCATGATTATTGTGTGCATGATATGCCCTGGAGTTCTACATGAGTTTTGTTATATGTTTTGCCATCTATCCAGAGGTGCAACCCATGTATTTTTTCGATGTGTGTGGTGACTAGCACAAGCTTGCAAAGTGGAGCATTCGTTAATGCTGATTTCAGGGACTTAGGGTCTGTTTATCTCATTATGCCATATGTTCATGTTGTTTCCTAGTGATCCGTGCCTCTTTTGAGGATGATCAGTAAGGATGTTTTTTTAATCTTGTAGTTCTCTATCCATACATGTCTTTGTTTGCAATTATGGAGCACCCTAGCTTGAGTCAATCGAGCTCTACTTTTTGTCATTTCGTGAACCTGGGCAGATTGTCTACTTGTTAGCGATTTTGACGGGGATGTTGTAGTTGATCCGTGCATGCTATGTTATTGTTCTTGCCATGTCTAGCTTGTATTTTGTGTATTCTTGATGGGTGTATGCTTAGATTGTCATGACTTGCTCTGTAGTGAGTGCATCAAGCTCGTAAACATGCCTAATTGATATCTGTTTCAGCATGCTCCAGTTTTCACCAAGTCTGAGAACTGATTATGTTTTTGCCATGTTCACATGCTTGCAAATGTATTTTCTGATCCCTTTTGGCTCTAGGTCACTAAGGGACTTTTGTTAAGCTCTTTGAGTAGATCCATGCCATGCTTTACTTTGCCATGTTCAGGTCCTGTAGCATATAGTTTTCATGCTCCAAAGTGTGCTACCTGATCTGAAATTCCAGACAAGTGTTAATTTCACTAAGTCTGAAATCTGTTTACCAAATGCATTTTTGCCATGTTTGTTTGAACCTGTTAATGGATGAATTGGCCGTAGCTCAGTGCTAGTCTTTTGTTAAGCATCATGAATGGATCCCTGCCATGTATTTTGATGCCATGTTTGGGTGCTGTAGCATGTTCATCTTGTTGCATTTAGATGGCTACTTGCTGTAAATCACAGAACGTGGTCATATTCGAATTGCTTGCCATTTCCCAACCGTAACTCCGATTCCGGCGTTCTTTATATCGTTTCAAGCGATTTCATCTCATCTTTCTAGTGGCACACTTGGATTTCCAAGTTGAGGCCAGGTTCTTTCTTTCCTTGTCAAATCTTGCATATGCATCACATATTGCATCCCGCATAGCATACCATCTTCGCATCATGTTGTTTGAGTTTGCACGTGGTTGATTGTGCTCCGTTTGCTTGTTTGCCTTGTTTGGGTAGAGCCGAGAGACAAGCTCGCTAACGAGGAGCCCGTTGAGTTTGCTTTCGAGGATCCAGTCAACTTTGACAACTTTGCAGGCAAGATGATCATTCCCTCGAAATCACTACTATCTTTGCTTTGCTAGATGCTCGCTCTTTTGCTATGCCTATGCTACGATGCGTACCACTTGCTTATCATGCATCCCAAATTGCCATGTCAAACCTCTAACCCACCATGTCCTAGCAAACCGTTGATTGGCTATGTTACCGCTTTGCTCAGCCCCTCTTATAGCGTTGTTATTTGCAGGTGAAGATTGGAGGCCGTTCCTTGTTGGAACATTAATTACTTGTTGGGATACCATTATATTGCCTTGTTATCTTAATGCATCTATATACTTGGTAAAGGGTGGAAGGCTCGGCCTCTCGCCTTGTGTTTTGTTCCACTCTTGCCGCCCTAGTTTCCGTCATATCGGTGTTATGTTCCCGGATTTTGCGTTCCTTACGCGGTTGGGTTATAATGGGAACCCCTTGATAGTTCGCCTTGATTAAAGCTTTTCCAGCAATGCCCAACCTTGGTTTTACCATTTGCCACCTAGCCTCTTTTTCCCTTGGGTCTCTGGAGCCCGAGGGTCATCTTATTTAAACCCCCTGGGCCAGTGCTCCTCTGAGTGTTGATCCGAACCAGGTAGCCTGTGGGGCCACCTCGGGGAAACTCGAGGGCTGGTTTTACTCGTAGCTTGACCTATCTGAGTGTGCCCTGAGAACGAGATATGTGCAGCTCCTATCGGGATTTGTCGGCACATTCGGGCGGTGTTGCTGGATTTGTTTTAACTTGTCGAAGTGTCTTGTAGAACCGGGATATCGAGTCTGATCGGAATGTCTTGGGAGGAGGTCTATTCCTTCGTTGACCGTGAGAGCTTGTCATGGGCTAAGTTTGGACTCCCCTGCAGGGATTTGAACTTTTGAAAGCCGTGCCCGCGGTTATGGGCAGATGGGAATTTGTTAATGTCCGGTTGTAGACAACTTGAACCTTAACTTAATTAAAATGAATCAACAGTGTGAGTTACCGTGATGGTCTCTTCTTGGCGGAGTCCGGGAAGTGAACACGGTGTTGGAGTAATGCTTGCCGCAGGATGTTCTCTAGTTATTCATTCGTGCTTTGCCTCCTCTTCTCGCTCTCTTTTGCGAACAGGTTAGCCACCATATATGCTAGTCGCTTGCTGCAGCTCCACATAACTTCCTTGCCTTACCTATTTAGCTTAAATAGTCTTGCTCGCGAGGGTGCGAGATTGCTGAGTCCCTGTGGCTCACAGATTACTTCCAAACTAGATGCAGGGCCTGATGACTCCGTTCCAGATGACACACTCGAGCTCAAGTGGGAGTTCGACGAGGACTCACGCCGTTACTACGTGTCTTTCCCTGATGATCAGTAGTGGTGCCCAGTTGGGGTGATCGGGACCGTGTCGCATGTTGGGTTATCTTTTATTTTGGCGCTGTAGTCGGGCCATGAGTGTTTGATTGATGTAATGCTATTTATGTACTTTGATTGACGTGGCGAGTGTAAGCCAACTATGTGTCTCCCCTTTTATTATCTATATTACATGGGATGTTGTGATGATTGCCTAACTTGCGACATTGCTTTCAATGCGGTTATGCCTCTAAGTCGTGCCTCGACACGTGGGAGATATAGCCGCATCGAGGGCGTTACAAGTTGGTAATCAGAGCCTTCCCCGACCTTAGGAGCCCCATTGCTTGATCGTTTTTAGCGGCCGAGTTGTGTCTAGAAAAAAATGTTTTGAGTCTTTTAGGAATTATATATCGGAGAGTTTAGGAATTCTTTTTACTCCCCAGTCTCCTCATCGCTCTGGTAAGGCATCCTGACGTAGAGTTTTGACTCTTCTCTTCTCAAATTTCACTAAAAAAATTTTAGGATCACGCGGGTATCTTGGAATCGTTCCGATGGTTTTATGACGAGAACATTGTTCTTGGTGCCTCCTGTCTTTAGGGGTTGTGGCAGTGTCCCGGGGAGTTGAGCTCCGAGGTGTTGTCATCACAAATTTATCGTTGCAGTTCTGGAATACCTGAGTTTAGTACGCCGACATCGAAAATCTCTTTTATGCAGTTCGTTAGTGGGATAACCTCGACGCCACCCAGTACTGGGGCGGGTGTTCGGGAGTATCGCCATAACTTGTATAACGGATGCTTTTCGAAGGTTGAGGTAGATGGTTTCCGAAGTTTTTCTTGGTTATGTGTTGAAGGATGGATACAGCTGGATGTAGGATTTGCTAGATTTGGGTGAGATATTATGCTTCCCCTGTATCCCCAACACCTGATTGCATAACCGAAAAGGTTCGGGAGTTTCATAGGTGGGAATTCAAGTAGCTCTAGTTCTTCTTCCACGGATATTTGGTTTGAGATTGGGATTTCTTACGGAGTATTCGTTCTTGATCCGTACCTTGTTGATTTATTCCTCTACCTAAATTCTAAGTGGCTTCTCATTTTATGGATATGTGACCATTTCAAGTGGAATGCATTCGTTCTTATGTTCGGATGTGAAGACTATATGTTGCAATTTCATCCCATTTGATTCAGCTTCATTTTATCTGTCAATGTGCTAACGGTTGTCACCCTCTTCAGGATGACTCCCGCTAAGAGCACCAATCAGAATCAGAATCAGGATCCGCCACCACCTCCACCTCCTCCGGAGGCATGGCAAGCTGTGATGGCCGCAACCAATGCAAACACACAGTTGATTATGCAAATTCTTCAAGAGCGCAATCAAGCGAACCAAGGCAACCAAGGCAACAATCAGAATCACTTTGCTACACTCAACCAGTTCCTTGCTAACGGGCCAAACACTTTCAGCAATTGTGTTGAGGCAACTGATGCTGGCGATTGGCTCGTGGATATGTGCAAGCATTTTGAGTGTAGTAACGTCAGGCCTGAGGACTTTGTCAAGTTCGCTTCCTTCCAACTCAAAGACCAAGCTACAGAATGGTTCCAGCAGTACAAGGATTCCAGAGGAGGCCGTGTGATTACCTGGGATGAATTCTGTCAAGACTTCAAAGCTCATCATATTCCTCAAAGCGTGGTTGAGAGCAAGCATGAGGAATTCCGCAACCTGAAGCAAGGCTCTTTGTCTGTCTATGACTACAACAAGTTGTTTCAGAAGCTCGCCCGCTTTGCTAAGTAGGACGTCCCCGACGAGAAGAGCATGATATACCAGTTCAGGGGTGGTCTCAAAGAAGAAATTCAGCTAGCTCTTGTTCTCTTTGAGCCCTTGAGATACGATGAGTTCTACAACATGGCATTGAAGCAAGAGGCCGCTCAACTGAGGTGTGATGCTTCCAAGAAGTGAGTCAGAGATGCTACTCCTTCTTCCTCTACTCAAGTGGCCAAGCAGCAGAAGTTTTGGCTTCCTCCTCCTCCGTTCCGTCAGCCGTACCAGCAGAAGAGCAAAGGTGGCAGTGGATCTTCCCACCCACCCAACCCTGGCTTTCAGAACAAGACTTCGTCTCAAGCTCCAAGATCGAGTGCTCTGTATCACCGTCCGCTTTCAGAGGTCACATGCAACAAGTGCCAACAGAAGGGTCACTATGCCAACAAATGCTTCAATCAGAGGCGTCTCCCTCCTCCTCCTCCCGTGAGATCAGCAAGTACAGCTGTGGTCAAGCATAACCCCAAGCACGTCAAGGTCAACTTGAATGCAGCTCAGGCAGAGGACTCGTCAGATGTCATCATGGGTAACCTTCCTGTTAACGATATTCCTGCAAGACTTCTTTTTGACACTGGTGCATCGCATTGTTTCATGTCAAAGCCATTTTTACCAAGCATGAATTCGTATCTTCTCATTTGGGTAAACAAATGGATATTGTTTCTCCTGGCAAACGTTTGAGTGCAAGTCTGGAGGTGCCAGATGTTACTATCACCTTGGGCGACTACAAGTTTCTTTCTTCCCCAATGGTTCTTGGTGACTCGGACATTGATCTTATTCTCGGAATGGATTGGCTTTCTAAGCACAAGGCTCAGCTTGATTGTGCAGCCAGGCAGATTCAATTGACTCATTCGTCTGAGGATGTAATTGTCTTTGCCGCTCGTGATACCATCCGTCTGTTTTCTCTCAATGAGAAGGGTGAACTAGATGCTATCTCGCAAATTCCAGTCGTTTGCGAATATCAAGACGTCTTTCCAGAAGAGCTTCCAGGAATGCCTCCGCACCAGCCAGTTGAATTCGTCATTGATCTTGAGCCGGGTACGGAACCAGTGTGCAAGCGTCCTTACAAGCTCGGACCTGAAGAGTTGAAGGAGCTGAAGAAGCAACTCGATGTTCAAGAGAGAATGGGTCTCACCCGGCCTAGTTCTTCTCCGTGGGGTTGTGGTGTTCTTTTTGTGAAGAAGAAGGATGGAACGGACCGACTTTGTGTTGATTACCGTCCATTGAACAAGAAGACCATCAAGAACAAATACCCACTTCCCAACATCAACAAGCTGTTCGAACAACTCAAAGGTGCCCAAGTATTCTCCAAGCTTGATCTCCGTATGGGTTATCACCAGATTCGAATCCGTGAGCAAGATATTCCCAAGACGGCTTTCAGGACAAGCTTTGGTTCATATGAATACACTGTCATGTCTTTTGGCCTCGTCAACGCTCCTCCGACTTTCTCTCGCATGATGAACTTCATCTTCAACGCCTACACCAATGACTTCGTTTTGGTCTATCTCGACGACATTCTGGTATTTTCGAAGAACAAGGAAGATCATGCCAAGCACTTGCGTTTGGTACTCGATAAGCTCAGGGAACACAAGTTCTACACCAAGTTCTCCAAGTGCGAGTTTTGGCTCGATGAGGTTCTTTATCTTGGTCTTATCATCTCTGCCAAGGGCATTGCGGTGAATCCTGAGAAGGTGTCTGCAATTGTGAATTGGGAACCACCTCAGAACGTGAAGCAACTCCGTAGCTTCCTCGGTCTCGCAAGCTACTGTCGAAGATTCGTTGAAAACTTTTCTAAGATCGCGAAGCCTCTCTCAAATCTTCTCCAGAAGCACGTCAAGTACGTTTGGTCTCCGGAGTGTGACATTGCTTTCAACACTTTGAAAGAGAAATTGGTCACTGCTCCAGTTCTGACTCCTCCAGATGAATCCAAGCCGTACGAGGTCTTTTGTGATGCCTCTCTCCAAGGTCTCGGCACAGTGTTGATGCAAGAGAAGAAAGTTGTGGCTTATACCTCTCGCCAGTTGAAGCCCAACGAGAAGAACTACCCCACTCATGATCTCGAGTTGGCGGCACTTGTGCATGCTCTTTTGACTTGGAGACATCTCTTATTGGGAAGAAAAGTGGACATCTTCACTGACCACAAGAGTCTCAAGTACATCTTCACTCAGCCTAATCTCAACCTCAGGCAGACTCGATGCGTCGAAATGATTCAAGAGTATAATCCGAGTATCGAGTATACTCCAGGCAAGGCCAATGTGATTGCTGATGCATTGAGCAGGAAGGCTTATTGCAACAGCCCGATTCTCAAGCCTTATCAACCCGAGCTTTATGAAGCTTTCCACAAACTTAATCTGCAAGTTGTTCCTCAAGGTTTCCTCGCCAACCTTCAAGTCTCTCCTACCTTGGAAGACCAGATTCGCCAAGCTCAACTTCTTGATGCTATGGTGAAAAAGGTGAAGATTGGGATTGCCAAGAGTCAACCCAAGTACAAGTGCTACCACCTTAATGACAAGGATACTCTCTTCTTCGAGGATCGTATTGTTGTGCCCAAAGGTGACCTCCGTAAAGTGATCATGAATGAGGCTCACAATTCTCTCCTCCATCCACCCTGGGAGCACGGAGATGTATCAGGACCTCAAGCAGGCTTATTGGTGGACTCGAATGAAGCGCGAAATTGCTCAGTTCGTGAATGAATGTGATGTCTGCAGAAGAGTGAAGGCAGAACACCAAAGGCCAGCGGGTCTCCTCCAACCTCTTGCCATTCCAGAATGGAAGTTTGACCACATTGAGATGGACTTCATGACTGGGTTTCCAAAGTCCAAGCGTGACAATGATGCCATATTCGTGGTCATCGACAAACTCACTAAAGTGGCTCACTTTCTGCCTATCAAAGAGTCAATCACTGCAGCTCAATTGGCGGAACTCTATACCTCTCGAATTGTCTCTCTGCATGGTATTCCACAAGTGATCTCTTCAGACCGTGGCAACATCTTTACCTCCAAGTTTTGGGATTCTTTTCAGAAGGCCATGGGCACCAACATCCGCTTCAGCACAGCTTTCCATCCTCAAACTAGCGCTCAAGTCGAGCGTGTCAATCAGATTCTTGAAGATATGCTCAGGGCTTGTGTGATCTCCTTCGGCATGAAGTGGGAGGATTGTCTTCCATATGCTGAATTCTCCTACAACAACAGTTTTCAAGCAAGTTCGGGTAAGGCCCCATTTGAAATTCTGTATGGCGGGAAGTGCCGTACCCCTCTCAACTGGTCCGAAACCGGTGAACGTTAGCTTTTGGGAAATGACTTAATCACAGAAGCAGAGGAAATGTGCAAAGTCATTCGAGATAACCTCAAAGCAGCCCAATCCCGCTAGAAGAGCTACTATGATAGTAAGCACTGTGATTTGGCTTTCGAGATCGGAGATCATGTTTACCTCCGTGTCTCTCCAATGAAAGGTACTCGTCGCTTCAATATCAAAGGGAAACTTGCCCCTAGATACATGGGACCTTTCAAGATCGTCAGCAAGAGAGGCGATCTCGCCTATCAACTCGAGCTTCCTTCAAACTTTGCAAATGTTCATGACGTGTTCCATGTCTCCCAGCTCCGAAAGTGCTTCAAGACTCCTGACCGCACCGTCAACTTCAAGGACATTGATCTCCAATAAGATCTCTCTTATCGTGAGCACCCCGTTGCTATTCTTGAAGAGACTGAACGCAAGACTCGCAACAAGTCAATCAAATTCCTCAAAGTCAAGTGGTCACACCATTCCGACCGTGAAGCTACCTGGGAACATGACGATCACCTCTGTTCCGAATACCCGGTGTTCTTTCAGTCCTAGATCTCGAGACGAGATCCTTTCATAGTGGTGGAGTGTTGTAACACCCCGGATATGATTTTCCCAATATGTACTCCAACTCTTGCCGTTTCCGGCGTTAAGTTATTTTATTTTCTCGGGTTCGGGTTTTTGTCTCCGTGTGTTGTTGTCTTTGTCATGCATCTCATATCATGTCATCATGTGCATTGCATTTGCATACGTGTTCATCTCATGCATTCGAGCATTTTCCCCGTTGTCCGTTTTGCATTCCGGCGCTTCGTTCTCCTCCGGTGGTCAATTCTACCTTTCTTTCGTGTGTGGGGATTAAACATTTCCGGATTGGACCAAGACTTGCCAAGCGGCCTTGGTTTACTACCGGTAGACCGCCTGTCAAGTTTCGTACCATTTGGACTTCGTTTGATGCTCCAACGGTTAACCGAGGGACCGAAAAGGCCTCGTGTGTGTTGCAGCCCAACACCCCTCCAAGTTGGCCCCAAACCCACCAAAACCCTCTCCATCATCTAGAGAGTTCGATCACGACCACGTGGCCGAAAACCGCACCTCATTTGGAAACTCCTAGCTCCCTCTACCTCTATATAAAGACCACCCTCCGAATTCATGGTCCCATTCTCCCCCTAACCCTAGATCCATCCAGCGCCGCCGCCGGACACGTCCGACCCCCACCGGACAAAACCGCCGCTGCCAACCGGGGCGCGCCACGTGGCAGCGGGCGCCCCACTTCACTGCCGCCACTGACGCGGGCCAGAAGGCCCAGCGCCGGCCCTCCCCGTCGCCCGACCGGCCCGACCGGCCTCCTGCACGCGCCACCTCGTCTTCCCGACTCCGCCGCCCAAGTCTGCCGACCGCCGCCCTGCTTCACCTCGTCACCGGCTGCCGCGCCTCCTCGCCTCACCGCCCGACGCCGCCTGCCGCTGCCTCCCTGAGGCCTCGCCGCCGACGACGCGCCTCCTCCACGCCGGCCAAGGCCCCGGCGAGCAGCGCCTCGCTCCGGCCACCCTCGCCCCGGCCTTCTTCCCCGACGAACTCCGGCGAGCTTCAAGTCCCTCTCCGGCGAACCTCGTAACCCGTGCGGCCAGATCCAAAATTCGGTTGACTTTTGCCTCAAACCCTAGATATTTTGCCCTGTTCATCGTGCCGTAACTTCTCATCCGTAGCTCCGTTTTGGGCATATAACATATCAAAATGTTCGCCTTAGAGAGCACATCATTTCATCTCATTGCGTCATTTTCATTTGAGTTCATCTTGATGCCCGAAATGCTTTTAGAAGAATGCTATTTGAGATAATTGTCAAATCTGCTGCTCCAAATAGATATTTGTCATTTTTGCCATGATTATTGTGTGCATGATATGCCCTGGAGTTCTACATGAGTTTTGTTATATGTTTTGCCATCTATCCAGAGGTGCAACCCATGTATTTTTTTGATGTGTGTGGTGACTAGCACAAGCTTGCAAAGTGGAGCATTCGTTAATGCTGATTTCAGGGACTTAGGGTCTGTTTATCTCATTATGCCATATGTTCATGTTGTTTCCTAGTGATTCGTGCCTCTTTTGAGGATGATCAGTAAGGATGTTTTTTTAATCTTGTAGTGCTCTATCCATCCATGTCTTTGTTTGCAATTATGGATCACCCTAGCTTGAGTCAATCGAGCTCTACTTTTTGTCATTTCGTGAATCTGGGCAGATTGTCTACTTGTTAGCGATTTTGCCGGGGATGTTGTAGTTGATCCGTGCATGCTATGTTATTGTTCTTGCCATGTCTAGCTTGTATTTTGTGTATTCTTGATGGGTGTATGCTTAGATTGTCATGACTTGCTCTGTAGTGAGTGCATCGAGCTCGTAAACATGCCTAATTGATATCTATTTCAGCATGCTCCAGTTTTCACCAAGTCTGAGAACTGATTATGTTTTTGCCATGTTCACATGCTTGCAAATGTATTTTTTGATCCCTTTTGGCTCAAGGTCACTAAGAGACTTTTGTTAAGCTCTTTGAGTAGATCCATGGCATGCTTTACTTTGCCATGGTCAGGTCCTGTAGCATATAGTTTTCATGCTCCAAAGTGTGCTACCTGATCTGAAATTCCAGACATGTATTAATTTTACTAAGTCTGAAATCTGTTTACCAAATGCATTTTTGCCATGTTTGTTTGAACCTGTTAATGGATGAATTGGCCGTAGCTCAGTGCTAGTCTTTTGTTAAGCATCATGAATGGATCCCTCCCATGTATTTTGATGCCATGTTTGGGTGCTGTAGCATGTTCATCTTGTTGCATTTAGATGGCTACTTGCTGTAAATCGCAGAACATGGTCATATTTGAATTGCTTGCCATTTCCCAACCGTAACTCCGATTCCGGAGTTCTTTATATCATTTTCAAGCGATTTCATCTCATCTTTCCAGTGGAACACTTGGATTTCCAAGTTGAGGCCAGGTTCTTTCTTTCCTTGTCAAATCTTGCATATGCATCACATATTGCATCCCGCATAGCATACCATCTTCGCATCATGTTGTTTGAGTTTGCACGTGGTTCATTGTGCTTCGTTTGCTTGTTTGCCTTGTTTGGGTAGAGCCGGGAGACGAGTTCGCTAACGAGGAGCCCGTTGAGTTTGCTTTCGAGGATCCAGTCAACTCTAACAACTTTGCAGGCAAGATGATCATTCCGTCGAAATCACTACTATCTTTGCTTTGCTAGATGCTCGCTCTTTTGCTATGCCTATGCTATGATGCCTACCACTTGCTTATCATGCCTCCCAAATTGCCATGTCAAACCTCTAACCCACCATGTCCTAGCAAACCGTTGATTGGCTATGTTACCGCTTTGCTCAGCCCCTCTTATAGTGTTGTTAGTTGGAGGTGAAGATTGGAGGCCGTTCCTTGTTGGAACATTATTTACTTTTTGGGATACCATTATATTGCCTTGTTATCTTAATGCATCTATATACTTGGTAAAGGGTGGATGGCTCGGCCTCTCGCCTTGTGTTTTGTTCCACTCTTGCCGCCCTAGTTTCTGTCATATCGGTGTTATGTTCCCGGATTTTGCGTTCCTTACGCGGTTGGGTTATAATGGGAACCCCTTGATAGTTTGCCTTGATTAAAGCTTTTCCAGCAATGCCCAACCTTGGTTTTACCATTTGCCACCTAGCCTCTTTTTCCCTTGGGTTTCCGGAGCCCGAGGGTCATCTTATTTAAACCCCCCCCAGGCCAGTGCTCCTCTGAGTGTTGGTCCGAACCAGGCAGCCTGCAGGGCCACCTCGGGGAAACTCGAGGGCTGGTTTTACTTGTAGCTTGACCTATCTGAGTGTGCCCTGAGAACGAGATATGTGCAGCTCCTATCGGGATTTGCCGGCACATTTGGGCGGTGTTGCTGGATTTGTTTTAACTTGTCGAAGTGTCTTGTAGAACCGGGATACCGAGTCTGATCGGAATGTCTCGGGAGGAGGTCTATTCCTTCGTTGACCGTGAGAGCTTGTCATGGGCTAAGTTGGGACTCCCCTGTAGGGATTTGAACTTTCAAAAGCTGTGCCCGCGGTTATGGGCAGATGGGAATTTGTTAATGTCCGGTTGTAGACAATTTGAACCTTAACTTAATTAAAATGAATCAACAGTGTGAGTTACCATGATGGTCTCTTCTTGGCGGAGTCCGGGAAGTGAACACGATGTTGGAGTAATGCTTGCCGCAGGATGTTCTCTAGTTATTCGTTCGCGCTTTGCCTCCTCTTCTCGCTCTCTTTTGCGAATAGGTTAGCCACTATATATGCTAGTCACTTCCTGCAGCTCCACATAATTTCCTTGCCTTACCTATTTAGCTTAAATAGTCTTGATCGCGAGGGTGCGAGATTGCTGAGTCCCTGTGGCTCACAGATTACTTCCAAACCAGATGCAGGGCCTGATGACTCCATTCCAGATGACGCGCTCGAGCTCAAGTGGGAGTTCGACGAGGACTCACGCCGTTACTACATGTCTTTCCCTGATGATCAGTAGTGGTTCCCAGTTGGGGTGATCGGGACCGTGTCGCATGTTGGGTTATCTTTTATTTTGGCGCCGTAGTCGGGACATGAGTGTTTGATTGATGTAATGCTATTTATGTACTTTGATTGATGTGGCGAGTGTAAGCCAAGTATGTATCTCCCCTTTTACTATCTATATTACATGGGATGTTGTGATGATTGCCTAACTTGCGACATTGCTTTCAATGCGGTTATGCCTCTAAGTCATGCCTCGACACGTGGGAGATATAGCCGCATCGAGGGCGTTACACCGGCGGTGACGAGGCGACAGGAGGTACCTGCTACTGAAACGAAAACACCATCTCATCAAAATAAACGTGTCAGGAGGTGAAAACACGATGGAAACTGGGATCATAGCAGCGGTAGCCCTTAGTGTTAGGTGGGTAGCCGAGAAAGATGCAGGCGATGGAGCGGGGTGCAAGCTTATGAGGCGCAGTAGCGGCGATGCTAGGGTAGCAAAGGCAGCCGAAGATGCAAAGTCCATCATAAGAGGGGGGTGCACCGAAGAGAAGATGATGAGGTGTAAAGTTCCCACGAGTACGACATGGGCGGATGTTGATGAGGAGAGACACGGTGGCAAGAGCGTTAGGCCAAAAGCGCGGAGGCACATTAGCATGAAAGAGGAGAGTCCTAACGCAGTCATTGAGAGTGCGAAGGATGCGCTCAGCGCGACCGTTCTGCTGCGAGGTGTACGGGCAAGTGAGACGAAAAATTGTGCCATGTGTGGTGAGAAGATTACGAACATCGAGGTTGTCAAACCCCTTCCCGTTGTCTGTCTGCAACGCGAGAATGGGACGACCAAACTGCATGAGAACATAGGAGTAGAATGCGGTGAGAGTGGATATAACATCCTGAAAGATCGTGGATGTCGCCTAGAGGGGGGGGGGGTGAATAGGCATTTTAAAATAATTACGGTTTAGGCTTGAACAAATGCGGAAAAAACCTAGCGGTTAATTTGTCAAGCACAAAACCTACAACAACTAGGCTCACCTATGTGCACCAACAACTTATGCTAAGCAAGATAGACTACTAGGTGATAGCAAGATATATGATAAGAAACAATATGGCTATCACAAAGTAAAGTGCATAAGTAAAGAGCTCGGGTAAGAGATAACCGAGGAACGCGGAGACGACGATGTATCCCGAAGTTCACACCCTTGCGTATGCTAATCTCCGTTTGGAGCGGTGTGGAGGCACAATGCTCCCCAAGAAGCCACTAGGGCCACCGTAATCTCCTCATGCCCTCGCACAATGCAAGATGTCGTGATTCCACTAAGGGACCCTTGAGGGCGGTCACCGAACCCGTACAAATGGCAACCCTTGGGGGCGGTCACCGAACCCGTACACTTTGGCAACCCTTGGGGGCGGTCATCGGAACCCGTCAAATTGCTCGGGGCGATCTCCACAACCTAATTGGAGACCCCGACGCTTTCCCGGAGCTTTACACCACAATGATTGAGCTTTGAACACCAACAACCGTCTAGGGCGCCCATGCACCCAAGAGGAACAAGCTCAAGGGTACCAAGCACCCAAGAGTAATAAGCTTCTCAACTTGTAACTTCCACGTATCACCATGGAGAACTCAAACCGATGCACCAAATGCAATGGCAAGGGCACACGGAGTGCCCAAGTCCTTCTCTCTCAAATCCCACCAAAGCAACTAATGCTAGGGAGGAAAATGAGAGGAAGAACAAGAAAGAGAACACAAAGAACTCCAAGATCTAAATCTAAGGGGTTCCCCTCACATAGAGGAGAAAGTGATGGGTGGAAATGTGGATCTAGATCTCCTCTCTCTTTTCCCTCAAAAACTAGCAAGAAACCATGGAGGGATTGAGAGTTAGCAAGCTCGAAGAAGGTCAACAATGGGGGAAGAACACGAGATCCGAGGATGAGGTTCATTGGGGAAGAAGACCCCCTTTTATAGGTGGGGAAAAATCCAACCGTTACCCACCAACTAGCCCGCGGCCAGCGGTACTACCGCAAGGCCGCGCGGTACTACTGCTTGCATCCAAGCGGTACTACCGCATGGCTGTGCGGTACTACCGTACCGACCCACGGTACTGCTGCAACCCCAGCACAGAACCGATAAACAGACGCACAGGAGCTGGGGGCAGAACTTCTGCACGCGCGGTACTACCGCGCCCCCCATGCGGTACTACCGCGAGGCAAAAGTCCCAGCCAGGGGAAAAGGGAAACTTCCGTGCCTACTTCCGCAAAGAAACGGAAGTAGCAAAAACTCGACACAGTAGTACTGCCGACGGGCGGTACTACTGCCTGACCGCATAGCGCGGTACTACCGCATGGCGAAAGCGGTACTACCGCGGTAGGTGCGGATGTAAAAAATTACATTCGCTCCTACTACCGCAAAGGGGCGGCACTAGCCTGGTGGGCAGCGGTAGTGCGGCTCCAGGGGAGCGGTACTACCGTGGGCACCTGCGGTACTACCGTGCCACTGCACGGTACTATCGCTGATGCCTACGGTACTACCGCTTTCCTGGGAGCAGTACTATCGCAACCAACAACGGCAGCCACACAAGGGAGGCAAGAAAACGGAGGAAGCTCCAAGGAAGAAGGAGGGGAAAAGAAGGAGACGTGTACGTGATGAATCCACCCAAACCTTTCCAACGCGGACCCTAACAAAACCACACTCAAGAGAACAAGAACTGCCATAACTTCTGCATATGAGCTCCGAACTGAGCAAACTCAAGCTTGTTGGAAACAAGACGATGAGTAGCATCAAAACAACGAGGCAGGGGAGTGAAACCTC
The DNA here is from genome assembly GCF_002162155.2 of Triticum dicoccoides. NCBI lineage: Eukaryota > Viridiplantae > Streptophyta > Magnoliopsida > Poales > Poaceae > Triticum > Triticum dicoccoides. The sequence continues at coordinate 70,198,508 of NC_041380.1, read as the reverse complement.
CAACCGAGAAGAACCGGCAAAACCTCCAACAACGAAAACATCATAGAGTATGCAAGCGAACTCCGTTTTCGATGAACTCAAGCTTGTCATCAAGATGACCAAAAGCTCTAAGACTCTCAAAGAGAATCAAACAAGAACCAAGAAAGATGATGCAAGGATGCAATGGTTTGATCTCTCAGCGAATGATACGATCAAGCTACTCATCGAGAGCCCCCCTTGATAGTACGACAATCGATCCTATAACCCAGTCTCCCAACTACCATCATGAGACCGGTAAAATAGAAAACCTATCAAGGGCAAACCTTTGCCTTGCACATGGTCCACTTGAGCTAGATGAAGACGATCTTGACTCCCTCAAGTTGGACCACCTTTCTTGATTGGGTTGACTTGATGAAGACTAGTTGATTGCTCCCCCATACTCCACTATGGGTGAGCCACTCTTCCGCACATCTTCACAAGTCCATTGTCACCACAAAGGACGGCAAGCTTCAAGCATTTGATCTCTTCGTGATGCTCCACTTGAACTTGCACACCGCAACCTAACCCCACAAAGAACCCTCACGAAGACCATGGGTTAGTACACGAAGCGTAATTCACAATGCTTACCATACCATGGGATCACTTGATCCCTCTTGGTACATCTTCTACGCTTTGTGGGTTGGTCAACTTGATTCACTCTTTGACTTAGTCTTGATTAACCTCTCACAAGACCAATCTTTAGGTAATTCCTTGAATAGCACCTTGGTCGACACAAACTCTCCTTGAAACCAACACATGTACTCCAAGAAAAGCCTATGGACAAAAACCTTAAAATATAACTCAAGGCAACCATTAGTCCATAGAGATTGTCATCAATTACCAAAACCAAACATGGGGGCACCGCATGTTCTTTCACATCTGACTTGCGGCGCAATAGGAAGGTCCACACATAATGCGAAAAATCATCAAGTATGACAAAATAATAAAGAAAGCCCGTATTACTGGCAACAGAGAGGTCCAAACATCACTATGAATTAACTCAAATGGGTACGATGCAACAAAAGAAGAAGCCCTAAACGGAAGACAAGCATGTTTGCCGAGGCGACATGCATGACACGAGTGATCCTCGTTCTTATTACACGTGAAAGAAAAACTCCAAAGTATGTGACGAAGAGTGGCAGGATTAGGATGACCCAAGCGAGCATGCCAAAGATCCACTCCGGTGGCGAGAGCGACAGAGGCGGCGGAAGTGGTGGAGGTGGCGGAGTGAACCGGGTAGAGCTCGTTGGGGCTGTCACATCGGTGGAGCACCATCCGCGTGCGAGCGTCCTTAACAGAAAAACCGCATGCGTCAAATTCAACGGTAACCGGATTTTCACGTGTAAGAGGACGAACAGAAACAAGATTTTTGATAAGTTCAGGAGAAACTAGGACATTAGACATGGATATTGGAGTGGAGTTAGACGGAAAATATGCGTGACCTATATGGGTGATAGGGAGAGAGGAGCCGTCACCGAAGGTGATGCGGTTGGAAGTATGGACATGATAGGAGGTGTGGAGGTTACCGGGATAGGCCGCCATGTGGGCGGTGGCTCCAGTGTCCATGTACCAGTCGCCGCCGCCGGTGTAGCTGGATGGGGAGGGAGCGGTGTGAAGAGCCGCCAGAAGGGCCGGGTCCACGGTGCCGGCGGGAGAGGTGGCACGACCGTCAGGGGCAGCAACGACGGCCCACCTGGCTGCAGCTGCTGGCCGTAGGGCACCGCGTAGGGTGCAGCGTAGAACGCCTGGTGCGGCTGTGGCCGGGCGCCGAGAATGCCCGGGGCAGGGGCCCAAGGAACCGGCATGGAATAGGCGTGCACAACGCCGGTCCATGGGTTCTGGCCGGCGTACCACGGGGCTGGCTGATAAGCCTGCTGCGGTGGGTGGGGTGCTCCTCCTTGAGCGCCCGCGCCCCTCCTTGCGGCCACCACGCCGACTTCCGCGACGACCCCCCATTGGCCGCCGGCTGGGGCGGTGGGAAGGGGTCGACCGGGGCGGGCGGGAAACCTGGCGGGAAGGCGGGCACCGCCGGAGTGGCGGCGTCGGGCGCGACGGTGGCGGGGCTGGACCCCCGCGGGTGCCGGCGACGAGGGCGGTGTGGGTCGTGCGAGTCCGCGCCACCCGCATCCGGCGCTCCTCCAACTTGAGGTACGCGACCACCTTAGCGAAGGTAGGCTCCGGGATGAGGGTGAGGTTGGAGGCAGCGTTCCCAAAATCCTCGTTGAGGCCACCGGAGAGGGTGCTGATGAGGAGCTCGTCGCCGATCTTCTCCCCGAGATCACGGAGCTCATCGGCGAGCTTCTTGAGGCGCATGCAAAAATCATCGATGGATGAGTCAAGTTGCTGGCACCTGTAAAACTCACCATAGAGCAGGACCTTGCGCTGCAGCCGGTTGTCGGTGAAGAGGCCCTTGAGCTTGGTCCAGACCGCGTGTGTGTCGTCATCATCATCCACCACGGTGTGGAAGAGGTCGGTGGAGATGGTGAGGTAGAAACAGCGGATGATGGTGGCGTCGAGAATCATCCACTCCTCGTCATGGATCATGAGGGCCGAGTCCACGGTGCCGTCAACGTGGCCATGAAGGAGGTACTTGCAAAACACCAGCAAAAAATACCGCTTCCAAGCGGAGTAGGAGGCGGTGGATTGATCAAGTTTCACCGGGACGCACTCGTGGATGTTGAGGTCGCGGACGAGAGTGACATCGGGACCGGCGAACGGGTTAGAGACGGTGGAGGAGGAGGAACTCATGACTAAGGGTAGGGTTGTGAGGAGCGACGCAGCGCGGGCAGTGCAGAAAGAGACGCGGCATGGGGATGCGTGTGATGCGGCGCGGCGTGACAGGGATGAAGCGGCGGTGCAGGTGCGGCCTGGCGATGGCTTTTGGCGAGAGCAGCGGTGCGGGACGAAGCAGCGGGACTAGCGGCTAGAGCAAGGCGGGCGGGACTAGCGGCTAGAGCGAGGGACTAGCGGCTTGGAGCGAGGGAGCAGGTCAGAAGCGGCGTGGCGATGGAGCTAGCTAGCTGGCGGCAGGCGGCTGGAGCGATGGAGCAGGCAACGCGGGATGGTGCGACAGTGGTGATTAGGAGCGGAAGCGAAGCGGCGGTGGTGGCTAGAAGCGCTGCGGCGGCGGCGGTTTAGGGTTTAGGATCGTGCTGCTCTGATACAATGTAGAAGGACAAGATATGGGCTATGCAATCTCGATGTATTGATCGGTGCACCAGGCACGCATATATAAGTACATAGGTGGGCCACAACCTCAACTATACAAAGGAAACAGGTGGTGGGCCCTACACACAAATATACACAAACACAATATAATCAACAACAGCGACGACGACAAGTGCTGCAACTAGGACGGACACAAGTGCTGGAGACCCCACGGCGGACGGCGTTCAAGATCTCGGCTAGTTTTCTTTCGCTGCAATGAAGTGTACTTTTTGTTGGAACCAACTTCAAATTTTGCTACCAAGTATTTGCATTTTTGTTTGGAGTGAACCAATTTTTGTGCTTCCATGCTTCTTCCCTTGCTGGAACCGGTGTTTTTTTTGCTACAACCGTCTTCAATTTTTGGTGGAACTAATATTTTGTTTTCTTCCATGTCATTTCCTGCTAGAACCATTGTATCACTTTTGCTACAAACGTTTTGATATTTTTCTACTACCGCCGTGTTGATTTGTTACATCCATTTTTTCATGAGATTACGGAGACCCACAACGATGAGGTTACAGAAACTGCCCAATATGCTTCCACCGGATTTGGTTTTTTGCTGGAACCCGCTCCAAAAGATGTTGCAACCTACAGTAGTGCGGTCGGCGTCCATGGTGTGACGAGCTACAACTGAGGGTCTGCGACAATTTTTGTTACAACCTCATCGGCGTTTGCTACAACCAATAACTTTTTTTGCTGGAACTATGTTTATATTTTTCTACCACATAATTTTTGATCTTTTGCTGGAATCAGTATTTTTTGGTATCACACCCGTTTTGATTTGCTGGAACTGGCTCCATTTTTTGGTACTAAGAGTGTTTCTGAGTTTGCTGGAACCATCTCTATTTTTGCTACCACGGCCAACCATGGCAGCGTCGCCATTGATTTTGTTGGGGGCGAGGGGGGAGGGGGCGGGGAGGGAGGGAGCGAGGGTGGGCAACACCGGCAAGGGGCGCGTGGGAGGCTACTGTCGACGACAGGGGAGGGGGCGCGTGCTGCGGCGACGAGCATCGGCGGCAAGGCAAGCCGGAGGGGAACTTCGATCTGTCAGCGGGAGGGCGCGGGGCATGGCCTTGCCCGATGCGAGCGGACGATGTTTTTTTTGTTTCTTGCGGCGAAGGAAAAAGTATTGTCGGATCCAATCGAGCGGATGTAGATGCATGTATCGAGCGGCTAGGAGCGGACCGGCCGAAAGTATTCGGCCGGCGCGCCGGCGCCTAGTGGTCACCTTATCGTTCGCCCATGTCATTTTAGGTCTGCACGGACAAAAACGACAGTCGAACGCAAAAAACCATTTTTATTTTGCGCCCGGTTCGTTTTGGACCCAAATGTGTCTTAAATTTGTTTGCTTTGTCTGCGTGGACTCATTTTCGTTTAAAATTTGAGACACATTTGGGTCCAAAGCGGACACAAAGTGGACGTTTTCTGCGTCCCTCTCGTCTGCCCCTGTCCGCTACCGATCCCGCGTGGCCCACCTGCCATTCACTCACAGAAGACTTTTTCTCTCTTCTCTCTCTCACGCCGAGCCATGGCACAGGTGCTGCCACGCCGTCATGATCACCCTGCTCGGACGCTGCCGTGCTACCGCGCTCGCCCTGCCGTGGGCAGTACAAGCATCCACGCAAGCTAGCTAGCTTAGTTGCATGGATGCCGGCCTATGCATGGTGCCCCACGCTAGCTAGCTAGCTTCGATGCATTGTGGGCGCCGGCTCGTGGCGGCGCTCGAGCCACTCGCATGCCATTCTGCACCTCCACCATGCCTCAGAAGCTCGCGCGCATGCCTCGTCCACGTCGCCGCTCGCGTCCGACCCGGCCTCGTCCTGCCATGCAGCCGCAGGAGCTCGCCATGGCCTTGTCCCGCCATGCAGAGAGGCCACCTCTATCTCTCACACGCTCATTCCGAACTCACCCCGCACGCAGCGGCAGTAGCTCGCGTGTCCGGCCCGGCTTCGCCCCACCCCGCAGCAGGAGGAGCTCGCGCGCCCGGCACGGCCGCGCCCTACCATGCAGCAGGAGGAGCTCGCTGATACATCTATTTTTCATCATGCTTTTATATTGATATATAGTGTATTATGAGTTGTTATTACACATTATATCACAATACTTATGCCTATTCTCTCTTATTTTACAAGGTTTACATGAAGAGGGAAAATGCCGGCAGCTGGAATTCTGGATTGGAAAATGAGCAAATATTAGAGACCTATTCTGCACAACTCCAAAAGTCCTGAAACTTCACGGATCTTATTTTTGGAATATATAAAAAAATAATTGGGCGAAGAAAGAACCAGAGGGGGGACACCAGCCAGCCACAAGGGTGGAGGGCGCCCCCCCCCCCGACCTTGTGCCCCCTGGCAGGCCTCCGGTGCCCATATTTGGCTATATGGTGTGTTTTGACCTGGAAAAAAATCAAGAGGAAGCTTTCGGGATGAAGCGCCACCGTCTCGAGGCGGAACCTGGGCAGAACCAATTTAGGGCTCCGGCGGAGCTGTTTTGCCGGGGAAACATCCCTCCGGGAGGGGGAAATCGTCACCATCATCATCACCAACGATCGTCTCATCGAGAGGGGGTCAATCTCCATCAACATGTTCACCAACACCATATCCTCTCAAACCCTAGTTCATCTCTTGTATTCGACCTTGGTCCCAAAACCTCAGATTGGTACCTGTGCGTTGCTAGTAGTGTTGATTACTCCTTGTGGTTGATGCTAGTTGGTTTATTTGGTGGAAGACTATATTTTCAGATCCTTAATGATAATTAATACTCCTTTGATTATGATTATGAATATGCTTTGTGAGTAGTTACGTTTGTTCCTGAGGACATGAGAGAAGTCTTGTTATAAGTAGTCATGTGAATTTGGTATTCGTACGATATTTTGATGAGATGTATGTTGTCTCTCCTCTAGTGGTGTTATGTGAACATCGACTATATGACACTTCACCACTATTTGGGCCTAGGGGAAGGCATTGATAAGCACTAAGTAGATGGTGGGTTGCTAGAGTGACAGAAGCTTAAACCCTAGTTTATGAGGTGCTTCGTAAGGGGCTGATTTGGATCCATATGTTTCATGCTACAATTAGGTTTACCTTAATTCTTCTTTCGTAGTTGCGTATGCTTGCGAGAGGGGTTAACCATAAGTGGGATGCTTGTCCAAGGAAGGGCAGCACCCAAGAACCGGTCCACCCACATATCAAATTATCAAAATAACGAACGTGAATCATATGAGCATGATGAAAACTAGCTTGACAACAATTTCCATGTGTCCTTGGGAGCGCTTTGCTTAATATAAGACTTTGTCTAGGCTTGTCCTTTGATACAAAAAAGATTGGGCCACCTTGCTGCACCTTGTTTACTTTATTTACTTGCTACCCTTTACAATTTACCCTATCACAAAACTATTTGTTACCGATAATTTCAGTGCTTGCAGAGAATACCTTGCTGAAAACCGCTTGTCATTTTCTTCTGCTCCTCGTTGGGTTCGACGCTCTTACTTATCGAAAGGACTATGATAGATCCCGTATACTTGCGGGTCATCAAGACTCTTTTCTTGCGCCGTTTCCGGGGAGTGAAGCATCTTTGGTAAGTGTAATTTGGTAAGGAAACATTTATATAGTGTGCTGAAATTTACTGTCACTTGTTAACATGGAAAATAATCCTTTGAGGGGTTTGTTCGGGGTATCTTTGAAGGAAATATGCCCTAGAGGCAATAATAAAGTTGTTATTTATATTTCCTTATATCATGATAAGTATTTATTATTCATGCTAGAATTGTATTAACCGGAAACTTAGTACATGTGTGAATATATAGACAAAGAGAGTGTCGCTAGTATGCCTCTACTTGACTAGCTCATTGAATCAAAGATGGTTAAGTTTCCTAGCCATAGACATGAGTTGTCATTTGATTAACGGGATCACAACATTTAGAGAATGATGTGATTGACTTGACCCATTCCATTAGCTTAGCATTCAATCGTTTAGTATATTGCTATTGCTTTCTTCATGACTTATACATGTTCCTATGACTATGAGATTATGCAACTCCCGAATACCGGAGGAACACTTTGTGTGCTACCAAACGTCACAACGTAACTGGGTGATTATAAAGGTGCTCTACAGGTGTCTCCGATGGTACTTGTTGAGTTGGCATAGATCAAGATTAGGATTTGTCACTCTGATTGTCGGAGAGGTATCTCTGGGCCCTCTCGGTAATGCACATTACTTTAAGCCTTGCAAGCAATGCAACTAATGAGTTAGTTGCGGGATGATGTATTATGGAATGAGTAAAGAGACTTGCCAGTAACGAGATTGAACTAGGTATTGAGATACCGACAATCGAATCTCGGGCAAGTAACATACCGATGACAAAGGGAACAACGTATGTTGTTATGCGGTTTGACCGATAAAGATCTTCGTAGAATATGTAGGAGCCAATATGAGCATCCAGGTTCAGCTATTGGTTATTGACCGGAGATGAGTCTTGGTCATGTCTACATAGTTCTCGAACCCGTAGGGTCCGCACGCTTAATGTTCGGTGACGATCGGTAATATGAGTTTATGTGTTTTGATGTAACTAAGGTAGTTCGGAGTCCCGGATGATATCGGGGACATGACGAGGAGTCTCGAAATGGTCGAGACATAAAGATCGATATATTGGACGACTATATTCGGACATCGGAATGGTTCCGAGTGATTCGGATATTTTTCGGAGTACCGGAGAGTTACGGGAATTCGTCGGGGAGTATATGGGCCTTATTGGGCTTTAGGGGAAAGAGATAGGGGAGGCTGCGCACCCCCCAAGGCTTAGTACGAATTGGACTAGGGGGAGGGGCGACACCCCCTCCTTCCTTCTCTTCTCTTTTCCCTTTCCTTCTCTCTTACTCCTACTACATGGAAGAGGGGAATCCTACTCTCGATGGGACTGGGACTCCCCAGGGCGCGCCATAGTAGAGGGTCGGCCCTCCCCTTCCTCCACTCCTTTATATACGGGGGAGGGGGGGTACCCCATGAACACACAAGTTGATCAGTTGATCTTTTAGCCGTGTGCGGTGCCCTCCTCTACCATAATCCACCTCGGTCATATCGTAGCAGTGCTTAGGCGAAGCCCTGCGTCGGTAGCATCATCATCACCGTCATCATGCCATCGTGCTGACATAAATCTCCCTCGAAGCTCTGCTGGATCGGAGTTCGTGGGACGTCACTGAGCTGAACGTGTGCTGATCTCGGAGGTGCCGTACGTTCGGTACTTGGATCGGTCAGATCGTGAAGACATACGACCACATCAACCGCTTTCTCATAACACTACTGCTTACGGTCTACGAGGGTACGTAGACAATACTCTCCCCTCTCGTTGCTATGCATCACCATGATCTTGCGTGTGCGTAGGATTCTTTTTGAAATTACTGCGTTACCCAACAGTGGCATCCGAGCCAGGTTTATGCGTAGATGATATATGCACGAGTAGAACACAAGTGAGTTGTGGGCGATACAAGTCATACTGCTTACCAACATGTCATACTTTGGTTCGGCGGTATAGTTGGATGAAGCGGTCCGGACCGACAGTACGCGTACGCTTACGCGAGACTGGTTCTACCGACGTGCTTTGCACATAGGTGGCTGGCAGGTGTTAGTTTCTCCAACTTTAGTTGAACCGAGTGCGACTATGCCCGGTCTTTGTTGAAGGTTAAAACAACACTAGCTTGACGAAATATCGTTGTGGTTTTGATGCGTAGGTAAGAACGGTTCTTGCTCAGCCCATAACAGCCACGTAAAACTTGCAACAACAAAGTAGAAGACGTCTAACTTCTTTTTGCAGGGCATGTTGTGATGTGATATGGTCAAGGCATGATGCTATATTTTATTGTATGAGATGATCATGTTTTTTAACGGAGTTATCGGTAACTGGCAGGAGCCATATGGTTGTCACTTTATTGTATGCAATGCAATCGCCCTGTAATTGCTTTACTTTATCACTAAACGGTAGCGATAATCGTAGAAGCAATATTTGGTGAGACGACAACGATGCTATGATGGAGATCAAGGTGTCGCACCGGTGACAATGGTGATCATGACGGTTCTTTGGAGATGGAGATCAAAGGCACAAGATGATGATGGCCATATCATATCACTTATATTGATTGCATATGATGTTTATCCTTTATGCATCTTATTCTGCTTGATTGATGGTAGCATTATAAGATGATCTCTCACTAAATTTCAAGGTACAAGTGTTCTCCCTGAGTATGCATCGTTGCCCAAGTTTGTCGTGCCGAGACACCATGTGATGATCGGGTGTGATAAGCTCTACATTCACATACAACGGGTGCAAGCCAGTTTTGCACACGCAGAAATACTCGGGTTAACTTGACGAGCCTAGCATATGCAGATATGGCTTCGGAACACTGTAGACTGAAAGGTCAAGCAGGAATCATATAGTAGATATGATCAACATAGTGATGTTCACCATTGAAAACTACTCCATCTCACGTGATGATCGGACATGGTTTAGTTGATTTGGATCACGTGATCATTTAGATGACTAGAGGGATCTCTATCTAAGTGGGAGTTCTTAAGTAATATGATTAATTGAACTTTAATTTACAATGAACTTACTCCTGATAGTATTTGCATAACTATGTTGTAGATCAATAACTCGCGATGTAGCTCCCCGTTTATTTTGATATGTTCCTATAGAAAAACTAAGTTGAAAGATGTTAGTAGCAATGATGCGGATTGGATTCGTGATCTGAGGATTATCCTCATTGCTGCATAGAAGAATTATGTCCTTGATGCACCGCTAGGTAACAGACCGATTGCAGGAGCAGATGCAGATGTTATGAACGTTTGGCGAGCTCGATATGATGACTACTTGATAGTCTAGTGCACCATGCTTTACGGCTTAGAATCGGGGCTTCAAAGACGTTTTGAATGCCAGGAGCATATGAGATGTTCCAAGAGTTGAAATTAGTATTTTAGACTCATGCCATGTCGAAAGGTATGAGACCTTTGACAAGCACTTTGCCTACAAGATGGAGGAGAATAGCTCAGCTAGTGAGCATGTGCTCAGAAGGTCTGAGTACCACAATCACTTGAATCAAGTGGGAGTTAATCTTCCAGATAAGATAGTGATTGACAGAGTTCTCTAGTCACTATCACCAAGTTACTGGAACTTCGTGATGAACTATAATATGCAAGGGATAACGGAAACGATTCCCAAGCTCTTCGTGATGCTGAAATCGACGAAGGTAGAAATCAAGAAAAGCATCAAGTGTTGATGGTTGACAAGACCACTAGTTTCAAGAAAAGGGCAAATGGAAGAATGGGAACTTCAAAAATAACGGCTAGCAAGTTGCTGCTCAAGTGAAGAAGCCCAAGTCTAGACCTAAGCCTGAGACTAAGTGCTTCTACTGCAAAGGGACTGGTCACTAGAAGCAGAACTGCCCCAAGTATTTGGCGGGTAAGAAGGATAGCAAAATGAACAAAGGTATATTTGATATACATGTTATTGATGTGTACTTTACTAGTGTTTACAGCAACCCCTCATTATTTGATACTAGTTCAGCTGCTGAGATTAGTAACTCGAAACGGGAGTTGCAGAATGAACAGAGACTAGTTAAGAGGTGAAGTGATGATGTGTGTTGGAAGTGGTTCCAAGATTGATGTGATCATCATCACACACTCCCTATACTTCCGGGATTAGTATTGAACCTAAATAAATGTTATTTGGTGTTTGCGTTAAGCATGAATATGATTTGATCATGTTTATTACAATACGGTTATTCATTTAAAGTCAGAGAATAATTGTTGTTCTGTTTACATGAATAAAACCTTCAATGGTCATACACACAAGGTGAATGGTTTATTGAATCTCGATCGTAGTAATACACATATTCATAATATTGAAGCCAAAAGATGCAAAGTTAATAATGATAGTGCAACTTATTTGTGGCACTGCCGTTTAGGTCATATTGGTGTAAAGCGCATGAAGAAAATCCATGCTGATGGGCTTTTGGAATCACTTGATTATGAATCAGTTGATGCTTGTGAACCATGCTTCATGGGCAAGATGACTAAGACTCCGTTCTCCGAAACAATGGAGCGAGCAACAGACTTGTTAGAAATAATACATATTGATGTATGCAGTCCGATGAGTGTTGAGGCTCGCGGTAGGTATCATTATTTTCTGACCTTCACAGATGATTTGAGTAAGATATGGGTATATCTTCTTGATGAAACATAAATCTGATACATTTGAGAAGTTCAAATAATTTCAGAGTGAAGTGGAAAATCATTGTAACAAGAAAATAAAGTTTCTACGATCTAATCATGGAGGAGAATATTTGAGTTACGAGTTTGGTCTTCATTTGAAACAATATGAATAGTTTCGCAACTCACGCCACCTGGAACACCACAACATAATGGTGTGTCCGAACGTCGTAATCGCACTTTACTAGATATGGTGCGATCTATGATGTCTCTTACTGATTTACCGCTATCGTTTTGGGGTTATGCATTAGAGACAACTGCATTCACATTAAATAGGGCACCATCTAAATCCATTGAGATGACACCGTAAGAACTATGGTTTGGCAAGAAACCAAAGCTGTCATTTCTTAAAGTTTGGGGTTGCGATGCTTATGTGAAAAAGTTTCAAACTGATAAGCTCGAACCCAAATTGGAGTAGTGCATATTCATAGGATACCCAAAAGAAACTGTTGGGTACACCTTCTATCACAGATCCAAAGGCAAGATATTTTGTTGCTTAGAATAGATCCTTTCTAGAGAAGGAGTTTCTCTCAAAAGAAGTGAGTAGGAGGAAAGTAGAACTTGATAAGGTAATTGTACCTTCTCCCGAATTGGAAAGTAATTCATTACAGAAATCAGTTCCAGTGATTCCTACACCAATTAGTGAGAAAGCTAATGATGATGATCATGAAACTTCATATAAAGTTACTACCGAACCTCGTAGGTCAACCAGAGTATGGTCCGCACCAGAGTGGTACGGTAATCCGGTTCTGGAAGTCATGTTACTAGACCATGACGAACCTACAAACTATGAGGAAGCGATGATGAGCCCAGATTCCGCAAAATGGCTTGAGGCCATGAAATCTGAGATGGGATCCATGTATGAGAACAAAGTATGGACTTTGATTGACTTGCCCATTGATCGGTGAGTCATTGAGAATAAATGGATCTTCAAGAGGAAGACAGACGCTGATAGTAGTGTTACTATCTACAAAGCTCGAATTGTTGCAAAATGTTTTCGACAGATTCAAGGTGTTGACCACGATGAGATTTTCTCACTCGTATCGATGCTTAAAAGTCTGTCCAAATCATGTTAGTAGTTGCCACATTTTATGAGATCTGGCAAATGGATGTCAAAATTGCATTCCTTAATGGATTTCTCAAAGAAGAGTTATATATGATGCAACCAGAAGGTTTTGTCGATCCTAAAGGTGCTAACAAAGTGAGCAAGCTCCAGCGATCCATCTATGGACTGGTGCAGGCATCTCGGAGTTGGAATATATACTTTGATAAAGTGATCAAAGCATATGGTTTTATACAGACTTGCGGTGAAACCTGTATTTACAAGAAAGTGAGTGGGAGCACTACATCATTTCTGATAGGTATATGTGAATGACATATTGTTGATCGGAAATAATGTAAAATTTTCTAGAAAGCATAAAGGAGTGTTTGAAAGGAGTTTTTCAAAGAAAGACCTCCGTGAAACTACTTACATATTGAGCATCAAGATCTATAGAGATAGATCAAGACGCTTGATATATTTTCAATGAGTACATACCTTGACAAGATTTTGAAGTAGTTCAAAATGGAACAGTCAAAGAAGGAGTTCTTTCCTGTGTTGCATGGTGTGAAGTTGAGTAAAGACTCAAAACCTGACCACGACAGAAAATAGAAAGAGAATGAAAAGTCATTCCCTATGCCTCGGTCATAGGTTCTATAAAGTATGCCATACTGTGTACCAGACCTATTGTGTACCTCACCATAAGTTTGGCAAGAGGGTACAATAGTGATCCAGGAATGGATCACTGGACAACGGTCAAAAATATCCTTAGTGGAATAAGTGAAGGGAATATGCCCTAGAGGTAATAATAAATTTATATTTATTTCCTTATATCATGATAAATGTTTATTATTCATGCTAGAATTGTATTAACCAGAAACATGATATATGTGTGAATACATAGACAAACAGAGTGTCACTAGTATGCCTCTACTTGACTAGCTCGTTGATCAAAGATGGTTATGTTTCCTAGCCATAGACAAAGAGTTGTCATTTGATTAACGGGATCACATCATTAGGAGAATGATGTGATTGACTTGACCCATTCCGTTAGCTTAGCACTTGATCGTTTAGTTTGTTGCTATTGCTTTCTTCATGACTTATACATGTTCCTATGACTATGAGATTATGCAACTCCCGTTTACCGGAGGAACACTTTGTGTGCCACCAAACGTCACAACGTAACTGGGTGATTATAAAGGTGCTCTACAGGTGTCTCCGAAGGTTCTTGTTGGGTTGGCGTATTTTGAGATTAGGATTTGTCACTCCGATTGTCGGAGAGGTATCTCTGGGCCCACTCGGTAATGCACATCACTATAAGTGTCGGTGTCGAAACCGGCGGATCTCGGGTAGGGGGTCTCGAACTGCGCGTCTAGGCCAGATGGTAACAGGAGGCAAGGGACACGATGTTTTACCCAGGTTCGGGCCCTCTTGATGGAGGTTAAACCCTACATCCTGCTTGATTGATATTGATAATATGGGTGGTACAAGAGTAGATCTACCACGAGATCAGAGAGGCTAAACCCTAGAAGCTAGCCTATGGTATGATTGTATGTTGTGGTTGTTGTCCTACGGACTAAAACCCTTCGGTTTATATAGACACCGGAGAGGGTTAGAGTTACACAAGGTCGGTTACAAAGGAGGAGATATCCATATCCGTATTGCCTAGCTTGCCTTCCACGCCAAGTAGAGTCCCATCCGGACACGAGACGAAGTGTTCAATCTTGTATCTTCATAGTCTAACAGTCCGGCCAATGGAGATAGTCCGGCTGTCCGGAGACCCCCTAATCCAGGACTCTCTCAGTAGCCCCTGAACCAGGCTTCAATGACGATGACTCCGGCGCGCAGTATTGTCTTCGGCATTGCAAGGCGGGTTCCTTCTCCGAATACATCACAGAAGAATTTGAATACGAGGATAGTGTCCGACCCTGCAAAATAAGTTCCACATTCCACCGTAGAGAGAATAATATTTTCGCAGATCTAGTTTGCTCGCTTGTTTTGGCAGCATGACGTTACGTCATAGCCCGGTGATTATTCGAATCGTTTCTTTTAACCAGCCCCGCACATAACGTGAGGCAGTTTTTCGACACGTCTTGTCAAAGCAGAGATCGTGTCCCCTTATTACGGGATTCTCATCAATACGGGCGTGGGTAACCCAACCACACCATCAATTGCGGTGCTTGGGGGATAAGCGAGTTTTACCAGGCAAGTGGGGACGCTTAGCTTTGTCCGCCCATATAAAGGGATAAGGATTCACCTTTCTATTCACGCCTTCTTCCTCCCTTACCCATCCGTTTTCGCACACTCGAGCTCTAGCGCCCAAGTCCGCACTTCCCACCTCGACCTTCTCCAATCATGTCCGGAGCGGGAGGCAGGTGGATGGTCTCCTCCGTCACTGAGGGAGACATCAAGAAACTGAGGAGAGCCGGATACCTGCCCGACGACATCGTGCACCGGCTCCCAGATGAGGGGCAGCTCATCCCCACCCCCAGGCCCCATGAGAGGGTAGTATTCCTCACCCATTTCCTCTGCGGACTGGGATTCCCTCTCCATCCATTTGTCCGGGGGCTCATGTTCTATTACGGCCTGGATTTCCACGATCAGGCCCCGAACTTCATCCTCAACATCTCGGCGTTTATCGTCGTGTGCGAGGCCTTCCTCCGCATCAAGCCCCACTTCAGCTTATGGCTGAAGACCTTCGATGTCAAGCCGAAGGTGGTGGGCGGCCGCCAGGTGGAGTGCGGAGGCGCCATGGTGGGCAAGATGCCCAACGTAACATGGCCCGAGGACTCCTTTGTGGAAACCATAAAGGGGTGGCAATCGGGGTGGTTCTATATCATCGAGCCGCGCGACCCTGCATGGGCAGCGGCCCCGAGTTCCGATCTGGCATCCCCACGCGGCTCACCTCCTGGAAAGAGAAGGGCTTGTCGTGGGGTTCATCGGTGGAGCTGGATGGACTCCAGAAATGTATCCAGAGCATGGCGAGCAAGAAGCTCAAGCTTGTCAACATAGTCCAAGTTATGCTCATCCGCCGGACCCTCCCGTGTCAACAACGGGATTTCAACTTGTGGGAGTTCAATCCGGCGCAACACCGAACTCTGAATAGGCTCTTTGACATGACTCATGAAGACGCTTGGAGGGTGCTTTTCAAAAGTGCCGAGGTCCCCCCCTATTACTGAGGATCACGGATTCAGCGTGAAGCGCCAAGCCAGTGCGGTAAGCTTCTTTACCTTTCACAGGATACTTATTTTTTTATATAGATTGACTCTATGCAGGATCTAAACTCCCGTACCTTTGACAAGACTGGTAGAAGATGGCCGGACAGATCGACTGTCCGGCTCCTTTGCCCGAAGGCCCGCAGACGCTCTTATGGCGAAGATGTTGACTCCGGCCCCTTATACGGTGCCAGAGAAGACCAAGAAGGCCAAGGGAACCCGAAAGAGTTCCCGATGCCAGGCGTTGTCGGACTCACCGTCCGATGACTCTGCGGCGCACTCTTCCCCCGAAGACGAGGAAGAAGAAGAAGATGCTCCCCCACCGACTGGGGGAGACAAGAAAAGGAAGGCTGCCCCAACCGGGGAGGACGGAGGGTCCAAGAAGGGAAGGACTCTCCTTCTGGACAGTTCCACCGCCGCCGACGAAGGCGAAGACGAGTGGTTTCCCAGGGTCAAGCCCCCGGGGAGATTGTAAGTATTCGGATACCAGAGTAACTCATAGGATTCCTTTGTCGCACTGCTTTCCCTAATGCCGAACGGAATTATGCAGGCCGCCACGAGCCAGTATCGATGTATCATCGGACGGGTCCTTGGGCTTGTCGGACATGGATAGCGATCCAGTCCCGACCGCCACCTCCCCTCATCCTGCCGACGACGCCGAGGTGTTGTCTCAAGAGGCACCGGATCGAGGGGCGACAGTCCCGGAGGCGCCTCAAGGCGACCTTCCAGACTCTGGGAGCCGAGGGGACGGGGCCCCTGAGAGCTACGAGTTCGGCCCTCAGCCAAACACCGCACCGGAACCTCCAGCGGTTCCAGGCTCGGGCAGGCGGCTCCTTCTAAGAGGGGCAAGACGCCTGTGCCGGTGACCTCTGTCCATCCAGAGGCGCCGGACAATCTGCTGGAAGCGCTTCGCAGCGCTTCCATCAACGAGGAGCACCGCACTATCATGAATGCGGTGATCCAGAAGGTTCAGTCCGCCAAGAGCGGATTGACTGAAGCCTGTGCCAGCCTTCTAACAGGCTTTGAGGTAAGTGTTTTAAAATGTAGTAGAAATATTACCGCATAGACAGTAGCCCCTGATGCTTTGTTCGGTGTTCACAAAGAAAAGCCGAACAGAGGATCAAATAATATCGCAGGAGTCTAATATAAGTATGTCAATATGCATATGCATGCTTCGCTGCTAGCGTCCGCCGCACTAACTGCGGAGGTCGCCGTACTGAAGCAGGACCTCGAGGGGTCCAGAAAAGAGCTCGGCCTTGCCAAGAGGCAGCTCGAGGAGAACAAGGGTAAGTAATGCCCCGTCTATAGATATGTACATATAAAAAGGACGCGATTGCAAAATGACAGGATCATTGTATGTTTGCCAGGGGCCACGACCGAGGTGGCGACCTTGAAGCAAGCGCTAACCAAGGCCGAAGATAAAGCGGCCAAGGAGCGCACCGAGCGAGAGAAGCACGAGGCTCGGGTGGGCGAGGTGCAGCAAGAGCTCCAGGCTCTTGTGGCGAAGCACAAGGCGTTGGAGCTTGACTCAAAGACGCGGGAGTCTGAGCTTGCCGCGGCCCTCGAGAGTGTAAAAAGTGCCAAGGCCGAAGCCCAAAAGGCCCTCCAAGAGATCGACATGATGAAGAAGATAGTGGCGGGTAAGGCTTTCTATATGCAAAGCAAGCATGTAAAAGTAAATTACCGATTACTTACCCGGATCCGGAGCTCTTCAGGAGCATTCGAAGATTTGCCCCGCAGTGTGTCCGATGCCGCACAATTTTACTAGACCGAGGATGGAAGCTCAATGGAGAAGCTGTTCTGGTCTCAGTATGCTGAGGCCGAACACCCGGTGCCAATGAGCGACCAGCTGAAGCAGATGGTCGAGCTACATAAGGCGGCCGATCGGGCCATGAAGAGCTTTATTATCCGGCTGTGGCCTGGCGACGCCCTTCTGAATAGCTTCTTCGGCCTGGTGAGGCGGCTTGTGGATGCCTGCCCGCGGCTGGAGGTCGTCAAGCGATCTGTCTGCATTGAAGGTGCACGCCGGGCTTTCGCCTGTGTGAAATTGCAGTGGGTCAAGCTGGACACCGTGAAGCTGATCAAGGAGGGGCCGCCTGAGGGCAAGGAGCACCGCCACCCCGAGATGTACTACGAGGGTGTTCTGCCGGGTGTCCGTCTCATCACGGATGAGTGTTCAAAAGATGTAATATTTGAATGATACTTGCTCGTGTGATCCTATATGATGAAAACTTGTTTCATATGCGCTATGCAATGCTTGTGTGAATTTAAAATATTACCTTCTGTTTGGCCATTTATCCAATCTGAGAGATGGCTAGTCCTCGGCTTCTGCCCCCATGCCACGAGTGCTGGGGTGTTCGGGATAAACCTGAGCACTCTTGTTCCCATATTTGGGTCCTTCGAGGGAGGTGCTCAGCACGACGAACAAGGCAACCGGACTAATAATGCTTTATCACTCTCACTTAGCCATAGAATCCTATAATTTTAAATTTCGACGAAGCCCATGGTATTCGGAAGGCCGAATTCGGGGCGCGATACACGCCTATAAGCCGGACAGGGCCGGCCCCTCGCCCTAAGTGGCATAAGTCTTTAGGGACTCGAAAAACCTCGCCGAACAGCGACCAGTCTCTCACCTTATCATGACAGTCAGTTTTAGCTTTCTCTACTGAGGTGCTAAGCCCGGTAGAACCGGAGCACAATTGCAGTAGTTCTCGTAGCGCTACCTTAGCCGATAGAGCGGAATGTAAGGTACCAAAACATAGGAGCCGTGCAAACCCAACATTTGACCAAAGACATGATTTGGAGCTGATGCATATAATGCTATAAGTTTGGGGTGCCGCACTTGTGAAAGTGTTCGGACTTTTCACACCGTGTTGTGGGGTACGTAAGCCCCTAGTGTATTGGCCGTACCATAGTGTACGGTTGCAAGGCGTCATTAGTGAACACACACACACACACACACACATATATATATATATAACAAGAATGCAATAATAGTCGTAATGTCATGCATTGTTTATTAAAAATTGCGTTAAAGCAGAGTGATACAGATAGTGCGATAAGCAAAGAGTAGGACTATGTCCCTTCCAAGGGCAGGCTGAGGAATGATATTAAATTGAATATTTCACTTGTTACTGTAATCAATCTGGGAATTTCGTGGTCTAACATAGCTGTCTGCCTCCTTGGTTGCTGCATCATGTGTTCGGCAATAGTGCTACCGGATAGTGTTTCCAGAGATTAAGGTCCTGAAAGAAAAAGAAAAATAACCAAACGGGAAGCCCCTAGTGCGGTTTAGGCTGCGTCTTGGGGCGTGCTGCAGTTGTGCCCCCCTCCCCACCTGTGCCAATGGTATTTTTAATGCGTAATTATGTACACGCGGCATGAGTTTCACCGCTTGGCTGGGATTGGGGTGGCCGCCGTATTGCTACGCGAGCTCAGATCGCGCCAGGCGGTCTATTTGCCGATTGCCCCGAGCGCGCTTGAAGGTGTCTGGGCTGTGAAGCGCCGAACTGGTTGATTGCCTTGAGATGCTGCTTTGCGTTTCTGCTGCGAGGGCTGCGGTGTGCTCCTCTATTCGGAGAGAGCGCTCTGTGTTTCCATTGGCTGTAATAACTCCGTGAGGTCCTGGCATCTTGAGCTTGAGGTATGCATAATGCGGTACCGCATTGAATCTAGAAAATGCGGTTCGCCCGAGCAGCGCGTGATAACCACCGCGGAACGGGACTATATCGAAGATTAACTCTTCACTTTGAAAGTTATCCGGGGATCCGAAGACCACTTCTAGTGTAATTGAGCCTGTGCAATGGGCCTCTACACCTGGAATGACGCCCTTAAAGGTCGTTTTTGTGGGTTTGATCCTTGAGGGGTCTATACCCATTTTGCGTACTGTGTCCTGATAAAGCAGGTTCAGGCTGCTGTCGCCGTCCATAAGGACTCGAGTGAGGTGAAATCCGTCGATGATTGGGTCTAGGACCAGTGCGGTGAATCCGCCATGACGGATACTAGTGGGGTGGTCCCTGTGATCGAAGGTGATCGGATAGGAGGACCAAGGGTTGAACTTTGGGGCGACTGGCTCCAACGCATATACGTCCCTGAGCGCATGCTTCCGCTCCCTCTTGGGGATGTGGGTTGCGTATATCATGTTCACCGTCTGCACTTGCGGGGGAAACCTCTTCTGTCCTCCAGTGTGCGGCTGCCGGGGCTCCTCCTCGTCATCGCTATGCGGCCCCTTGTCCTTGTTTTCGCAATTAACTTGCCGGTCTGCTTGAACACCCAACAATCCCTGTTGGTGTGACTGGCTAGCTTGTCTGGGGTGCCGTGTATTTGACATGAGCGATCGAGTATACGGTCCAAGCTGGACGGATCCGGCGTACTTTGTTTGAATGGCTTTTTCCCTGACCGGGTTTAGAGCCTTTGAAACCGGCATTGACTGCCGTATCCTCAGTATTTTCACTGTTAATGCGGCGCTTATGCTTATTGCGACGTGACCTGCTATTGCCGTCCTTGGTATCTGAGGTACCATGGTTCTTTGATATGTTATTACTGCGAGCCAGCCAGCTGTCTTCTCCCACACAAAAGCGGGTCATGAGCGTCGTGAGAGGTGCCATAGATTTCGGCTTTTCCTGACCAAGGTGCCGGGCTAGTCACTCGTCTCGGATGTTGTGCTTGAAAGCCGCTAAGGCCTCCGCATCCGGACAATCGACGATTTGATTTTTCTTTGTAAGGAACCGAGTCCAGAATTGCCTGGCCGACTCTTCTGGCTGCTGAATTATGTGGCTCAAATCATCGGCGTCTGGTGGTCGCACATAAGTGCCCTGAAAGTTGTCGAGGAATGCGGCTTCTAGATCTTCCCAACAGCTAATGGAGTCCGCTGGCAAGCTGTTAAACCAATGCCGCATTGGTCCTTTGAGCTTTAGTGGGAGGTATTTGATGGCGTGTAAGTCATCACCGCGGGCCATGTGGATGTGGAGGAGGAAATCCTCAATCCATACCGCGGGATCTGTTGTGTCGTCGTTTGATTCAATATTTACAGGTTTGAAACCTTTTGGGAATTGATGTTCCATTACTTCGTCTATGAAGCATAAGGGGTGTGTGGCGCCTCTGTATTGGGCTATATCGCGATGCAGCTCGAATGGGTCTTGCCCGCTGTGTTCGGCCCGGCCGGATTTGCTTTTACTGTATCCGGCGTGACGTTTGTCGTCTCGCAGAGTGGTGCGCCCTCGTGATCCGTAGATCGATCTTGAATGCTTTGCCTTGTCCTCCAATATGTCTTGCAGGTCTGGCATATCTCCCCATGCATTTTTATTTGAATGGCGTTGGGGTGGAGGCTGAGCTTTTGGCTGAAATGCCTGTCTATCGCGGCCACGAGGTGGCCGATCAGCCGTATCATACGCTTCTTCCTCCAGTCGGGGTAGTAACCTGCGCCTTGGGTAACTCTTGGAGGGGCGCTCAAGTTTATATTCCTCGGCCGCGAGGACTTCAGTCCATTTGTCAGCTAGCAGATCTTGATCAGCTTGAAGCTGCTGCTGCTTTTTCTTCAGGCTATTTGCCGTGGCCATAAGCCGGCACTTGAAGCGCTCTTGTTCGACGGGATCCTCTAGTACGGCGAATTCATCGTCGCCGAGGCTTGCCTCATCTTCAGAGGGGGGCATGTGATTGTCATCCTCCTCCTCTCCGTCTGCCGCTCTCTCAGGAGAGCTGGCTCCTCCATCCTCCTGCTCTAAATCTTGCTGGAGGGATTTGTTGTTGTCTTCGGCACTATCTGGAGTGTTATTATCTCATGTGCCGGTATCACCACTTTTGCTTTGGCGGGACTTAGAGCGGCGCCGCTCACATCGGCGTTTGGGTTGCTTCTTGGAGGGATCATCCTCCGCTATCCCGTCGCCATTGCCTTCTTTGGGTGTATCCACCATGTATATGTCATATGACGAGGTGGCTTTCTAGTGCCCTATAGGTGCTGGTTCATGTTCGTCTCCTACATCATTGTCCATACCGTCGATGTCTTCGGAGTCGAAGTCGAGCATGTCGGTTAAATCATCGATAGTGGCTACGAAGTGGGTGGTGGGTGGGCGTCGAATTTCTTTGTCGTCCGCATCTCAATCCTGTTGGCCATAATCCGGCCAGGGCTCTCCTGACAAAGAGAGAGACCTTAGTGAATTCAGAATGTCGCTGAAGGGTGAGTGCTAAAAGATATCCGCGGCGGTGAATTCCATGATAGGCGCCCAATCAGATTCGATTGGCAGGGGCGTGGATGGTTCGGAGTCCGGAAAAGGGTCCGGCACCTTGGAGTCACGGGTTGCGCAGAGGGTTAGGCTGGTGTTCGGCTCGATCGCCGTTGAGACTGCAGCCCCTGAGGCGGTGACTAACCACGCGTCCTCGACTGGCGCAGTTGGCACCGAGCTAAGGGTCGGAGCTGATGCGGGCGCAGCCTCTGGGGTACTGTTTGGCGGTAGAGGTAGGTCATACCCATCGTGACAGTGCGGCGTGCCCGGTTGTGGCTCGAATCCGTCGAAGATCAAGTCTCCACGGATGTCGGCCGTGTAGTTCAAACTTCCAAATCTGACCTGATGGCCAGGGGCGTAGATTTCAATCTGCTCCAGATGGCCAAGCGAATTAGCCCGTAGTGCAAAGCCTCCGAATACGAAGATCTATCCGGGGAGAAAAGTCTCACCCTGGACCGCATCGCTATCGATGATTGTAGGAGCCATCAAGCCTAACGGCGACGGCACAGAGGAACTCTCAATGAAAGCACCAATGTCGGTGTCGAAACCGGCGGATCTCGGGTAGGGTGTCCCGAACTGTGCGTCTAGGCCGGATGGTAACATGAGGCAGGGGACACGATGTTTTACCCAGGTTTGGGCCTTATTGATGGAGGTAAAACCCTACGTCCTGCTTGATTGATATTGATAATATGGGTGGTACAACAGTAGATCTACCACGAGATCAGAGAGGCTAAACCCTAGAAGCTAGACTATGGTATGATTGTATGTTGTGGTTGTTGTCCTACGGACTAAAACCCTTCGGTTTATATAGACACCGGAGAGGGTTAGGGTTACACAAGGTCGGTTACAAAAGAGGAGATATCCATATCCGTATTTCCTAGCTTGCCTTCCACGCCAAGTAGAGTCCCATCCGGACACGATACGAAGTCTTCAATCTTGTATCTTCATAGTCTAATAGTCCGGCTGTCCGGAGACCCCCTAATCCAGGACTCCCTCAATAAGAGTTAGTTGCGGGATGATGTATTATGGAACGAGTAAAGAGACTTGCCGGTAACGAGATTGAACTAGGTATTGAGATACCGACGATCGAATCTCGGGCAAGTAACATACCAATGACAAAGGGAACAACATATGTTCTTATGCGGTTTGACCGATAAAGATCTTCATAGAATATGTAGGAGCCAATATGAGCATCCAGATTCCGCTATTGATTATTGACCGGAGACGTGTCTCGGTCATGTCTACATAGTTTCCGAACCCATAGGGTCCGCACGCTTAAAGTTCGATGACGGTTATATTATGAGTTTATGTGTTTTGATGTACCGAAGGAGTTCGGAGTCCCGGATGAGATCGGGGACATGACGAGGAGTCTCGAAATGGTCGAGACGTAAAGATTGATGTATTGGACGACTATATTCGGACATCGGGAAGGTTCCGAGTGATTCGGGTATTTTCGGGAGTACCCGGGAGTTACGAGAATTTGTATTGGGCCTTAATGGGCCATACGGGAAAGGAGAGAAAGGCCTCAAAGGGTGGCCGCATCCCTCCCCATGGGCTGGTCCGAATTGTACTAGGGAGGGGGGGCGCCCCCTTCCTTCCTTCTCCATTTCCCTTCCCTTTCCTTCCCTCCTACTCCTACTACTTGGAAGGGCTCCTAGTTCTACTAGGAAAGGGGGAATCCTACTCCCGGTGGGAGTAGGACTACCCTAGGGCGCGCCATGGAGAGGGTTGGCCCTCCCCCTCCACTCCTTTATATACGGGGGCAAGGGGCACCCCAAAGACACAACAATTGATCTCTTGTTCTCTTAGCCGTGTGCGGTGCCCCCTTCCACCATAATCCACCTCGATCATATCGTAGCGGTGCTTAGGCGAAGCCCTGCGACGGTAGAACATCATCATCGTCACCACGCCGTCGTGCTGACGGAACTCTCCTGTGAAGCTCTACTGGGTTGGAGTTCGCAGGACGTCATCCAGCTGAACATGTGCTGAACTCGGAGGTGCCGTGCGTTCGGTACTTGGGTCGGTCGGATCATGAAGACGTACGACTACATCAACCGCATTGTGCTAACGCTTCCGCTTTCGATCTACGAGGGTACGTGGACAAGACTCTCCCCTCTCGTTGCTATGCATCACCATGATTTTGCGTGTGCGTAGGAAATTTTTTGAAATTACTACGTTCCCCGACAGTGGCATCCGAGCCTGGTTTTATGCGTTGATGTTATATGCACGAGTAGAACACAAGTGAGTTGTGGGCGA
The DNA here is from genome assembly GCF_002162155.2 of Triticum dicoccoides. Lineage (NCBI taxonomy): Eukaryota > Viridiplantae > Streptophyta > Magnoliopsida > Poales > Poaceae > Triticum > Triticum dicoccoides. The sequence goes on along the minus strand of NC_041380.1, from coordinate 70,174,293 downwards.
TATAAGTCATACTGCTTACCAACATGTCATACTTTGGTTTGGCCGTATTGTTGGATGTAGCGGCCCGGACCGACATTACGCGTACGCTTACGCGAGACTGGTTCTACCGACGTGCTTTGCACACAGGTGGTTGGCGGGTGTCAGTTTCTCCAACTTTAGTTGAACCAAGTGTGGCTATGCCCAGTCCTTACGAAGGTTAAAACAGCATCAACTTGACAAACTATCATTGTGGTTTTGATGCGTAGGTAAGAACGGTTCTTGCTAAGCCCGTAGCAGCCACGTAAAACTTGCAACAACAAAGTAGAGGACGTCTAACTTGTTTTTGTAGGGTGTTGTGATGTGATATGGTCAAGGCATGATGCTAAATTTTATTGTATAAAATGATCATGTTTTGTAACCAAGTTATCGGCAACTGGCAGGAGCCATATGGTTGTCGCTTTATTGTATGCAACGCAATCGCCTTGTAATGCTTTACTTTATCACTAAGCGGTAGCGATAGTCGTGGAAGAATAAGATTGGCGAGACGACAACGATGCTACAATGGAGATCAAGGTGTCGCGCCGGTAACGATGGTGATCATGAAGGTGCTTCGGAGATGGAGATCACAAGCACAAGATGATGATGGCCATATCATATCACTTATATTGATTGCATGTGATGTTTATCTTTTATGCATCTTATCTTGCTTTGATTGACGGTAGCATTATAATATGATCTCTCACTAAATTTCAAGATAAAAGTGTTCTCCCTGAGTATGCACCGTTGCCAAAGTTCATCGTGCCCAGACACCACGTGATGATCGCAACGGGTGCAAGCCAGTTTTTGCACACGCAGAATACTCAGGTTAAACTTGACAAGCCTAGCATATGCAGATATGGCCTCGGAACACTGAGACCGAAAGGTTGAGCGTGAATCATATAGTAGATATGATCAACATATTGATGTTCACCATTGAAAGCTACTCCATTTCACGTGATGATCAGTTATGGTTTAGTTGATTTGGATCACGTGATCACTTAGAGATTAGAGGGATGTCTTTCTAAGTGGGAGTTCTTAAGTAATATGATTAATTGAACTTTAATTTATCATGAACTTAGTCTTGGTATTAGCATATCTATGTTGTAGATCAATAGCTCGTGTTTAGCTCCCCTGTTTTATTTTTGATATGTTCCTAGAGAAAACTAAGTTGAAAGATGTTAGTAGTAATGATGCGGATTGGATCCGTGATCTGGGGTTTATCCTCATTGCTGCACAGAAGAATTATGTCCTTGATGCACCGCTAGGTGACAGACCTATTGCAGGAGCAGATGCAGACGTTCTGAACGTTTGGCTAGCTCAATATGATTTCTACTTGATAGTTTAGTGCACCATGCTTAACGGCTTAGAATCGGGACTTCAAAGACGTTTTGAACGTCATGGATCATATGGATGTTCCAGGAGTTGAAGTTAATATTTCAAGAAAATACCCGAGTTGAGAGATATGAAGTCTCCAACAAGTTCTATAGCTAAAAGATGGAGGAGAATAGCTCAAGCAGTGAGCATGTGTTCTGATTGTCTGGGTACTACAATCGCTTGAATCAAGTGGGAGTTAATCTTCCAGATAAAATAGTGATTGACAGAATTCTCTAGTCACCATCACCAAGTTAGTAGAACTTCGTGATGAACTATAATATGCAAGGGATAACGGAAACAATTCCCAATCTCTTCGTGATGCTGAAATCGACGAAGGTAGAAATCAAGAAAAGCATCAAGTGTTGATGGTAAACAAAACCACTAGTTTCAAGTAAAAGGGCAAAGGGAAAGAAAGGGAACTTCAAGAAGAACGGCAAGCAAGTTGCTGCTCAAGTGAAGAAGCCCAAGTCTGGACCTAAGCCTGAGACTAAGTGCTTCTACTGCAAAGGGACTGGTCACTAAAAGCGGAACTGCCCCAAGTATTTGGCGGATAAGAAGGATGGAAAAGTGAACAATGCTATATTTGATATACATGTAATTGATGTGTACTTTACTAGTGTTTATAACAACCCCTCGGTATTTGATACTGGTTCAGTTGCTAAGAATAGTAACTCGAAATGGGAGTTGCAGAATGAACAGAGACTAGTTAAGGGTGAAGTGACGATGTGTATTGGAAATGGTTCCAAGATTGATATGATCATCATCGCACACTCCCTATACTTTCAGGATTAGTGTTAAACCTAAAATAAATGTTATTTAGTGTTTGCGTTGAGCATGAATATGATTGGATCATGTTTATTGCAATACGGTTATTCATGTAAGTTAGAGAATAATTGTTGTTCTGTTTACATGAATAAAACCTTCTATGGTCATACACCCAATGAAAATGGTTTGTTGGATCTCGATCGTGGTGATACACATTTTCATAATATTAAAGCCAAAAGATGCAAAGTTAATAATGATAGTGCAACTTATTTGTGGCAATGCCATTTAGGTTATATTGGTGTAAAGCGCATGAAGAAAATCCATGCTGATGGGCTTTTGGAATCACTTGATTATGAATCAGTTGATGCTTGCGAATCATGCCTCATGGGCAAGATGACTAAGACTCCGTTCTCCGGAACAATGGAGCGAGAAAAAGATTTGTTGGAAATCATACATGCTGATGTATGTGGTCCGATGAATATTGAGGCTCGCGGCAGGTATCATTATTTTCTGATCTTCACAGATGATTTGAGCAGATATGAGTATATCTACTTGATGAAACACAAGCCTGAAACATTTGAAAAGTTCAAATAATTTCAGAGTGAAGTGGAGAATCATCGTAACAAAAATAAAAGTTTCTATGATATGATCGCAGAAGTAAAATATTTGAGTTACGAGTTTGGCCTTAAGTTAAAACAATGTGAAATAGTTTCACTACTCACGCCACCTGGAACACCATAGTGTAATGGTGTGTCTGAACGTCGTAACCGTACTTTATTAGATATGGTGCGATCTATGACATCTCTTACTGATTTACCACAATTGTTTTGGGGTTATGCATTAGAGACAGCTACATTCACGTTAAATAGGGCACCATCTAAATCCATTGAGACGACACCGTATGAACTATGGTTTGGCAAGAAACCTAAGCTGTCATTTCTTAAAGTTTGAGGTTGCAATGCTTATGTGAAAAAGTTTCAACCTGATAAGCTCAAACCCAAATCGGAGAAGTGCGTCTTCATAGGATACCCAAAAGAAAATGTTGGGTACACCTTCTATCACAGATCCGAAGGCAAGATATTCATTGCTGAGAATGGATCCTTTCTAGAGAAGGAGTTTCTCTCGAAACAAGTGAGTGGGAGGAAAGTAGAACTTGATGAGGTAACTGTACCTGCTCCCTTATTGGAAAGTAGTTCATCACAGAAATCTGTTCCTGTGACTACTACACCAATTAGTGAGGAAGCTAATGATGATGATCATGTAACTTCAGATCAAGTTACTACCGAACCTCGTAGGTAAACCAGAGTGAGATCCGCACCAGAGTGGTACGGTAATCCTGTTCTGGAGGTCATGTTACTTGACCATGACGAACCTACAAACTATGAGGAAGCGATGATGAGCCCAGGTTCCGTGAAATGGCTCGAGGCCATGAAATCTGAGATGAGATCCATGTATACAAACAAAGTATGGACTTTGATTGACTTGCCCAAAAGATCGGCGAGCCATTGAAATTAAATGGATCTTCAAGAGGAAGACGAACGCTGATAGTAGTGTTACTATCTACAAAGCTAGAATTGTCACAAAAGGTGTAAGTGCATCTAGTGCCCCTTAGTGATTTTGGTGTATTGAAGACTTATCGGTTAAGGGCCTAATGCATTTGTGAGTGTACACAGGTCTATAAGTCTATGAGGAGTTTGATATTTACAGGAAAAGTCGACCCCTAAAAATGAATATCTTCGACTGGAGATTTTGGTATTTCTGAAGACTTTCATGAAGACTTTGAAAGTGAAGAAATTGGTGTGTCCGTGAAGACTTGATATTCATGTGAGGAATATGAAGCTTGAAGACTTTCGTTTTCATAGTTTTGTTTTTCTCTTTCTTGAGTCATAGGAAACACCGTACTGTTAAAGGGGCTCGAGGAAATACTAAGGAAAAATTTCCATGTGATGCTCAATTCAAAATCCTACACCTACCAATCCCTTCGAGTGAAGCCATTGGAAATCTCATACAGTTCAGTCAATTTCTTCAGTGACAGAGACGAGGTTCTTCTGGTCTCTGAGGAATTTGTCCTGACTGAGGAGTTAGGAATTCGCTAGTGCGGATTGCCTACACAGTGAGGAACATGATAGCCCTGAGGATTTTACTACTCCAAATTCCGACCGTTGCTGTGCTATACACCAGCTGTCCCAAAATATCTATCCACCTAATGGTCATATCATTGAAGGGCATTTATGTCTTATCATGTCGGGCTGCTCCCTAGGCTATAAATAGCCGCCCCCTACAACCACTAGCTGGTTGGCTGCTCCGAGAGAAATTGACACTTGTCATTTGAGAGCAACCCATCCTCTGAGGACTTTGAGCGAAAATCATCAAGTGAGGAAAAACCAAAAACCCAAAACCCAAACACCTACAAACCCCAAGTGATTGAGCATCACTGAAGAGATTGATCCTGAGTGGATCCGATGCTTGTTACCTTTGAAGACTGTGCTTCTTCCAGACGGTTAGACGTCATGGTCTAGAGCATCCAAGAGGAATTGTGGATCGCCGAGTGACCAAGTTTGTGAAGGTTTGGAAGTCTCCTGAAGACTTACCACGAGTGATTGGACGAGGTCTGTGTGACCTTAGTTCAAGGAGAATACGGTGAGGACTGGGTGTCCTGAGCTGCGTGTTCAGGACTGGGTGTCTGGGACTGTGTGTCCTCAAGTTTAAATACTCAGCCGCTCCAACCAGACGTACAACTGAGACAGTAGTTGGAACTGGTCTACCAAATCATTGTCTTCACCAAGCTTACTGGTTCTATTTCCTCAACTCTTTCATTTCCTCATAACTGTGTTGTGTGTTTGTTCATATCTGTGTTTAAAGACTTTGACTGAAGACTTTCTCAATTTCCTCAGTTCAATTTCTTCAGTCTGTTTGTCTTCATCCTATGTTATCCTGTGGTTATGCTTCTTGTACTCTGTGCCTGTCTTCATTTCATCATGATGACTATGCTTGTATTCTGTTATGTTTACTTTTGAGTACTCATTCCGCTGCTAGTAGTTCTTCACTAAGGAATTTCCTCACCGGCAAATTCCTCAGTGAAGAATTTCATAAAAATCGCCTATTCACCCCCCCCCCCTCTAGTCGATATAACGCACTTTCAATTGGTTTTCGACAAGTTCAAGGTGTTGAATACGATGAGAGTTTCTCACTCGTATCTATGCTTAAGTCTGTCCGAATCATGTTAGTAATTGCCACATTTTATGAAATCTAGCAAATGGATAAAAAAAAACTACATTCCTTAATGGATTTATTAAAGAAGAGTTGTATATGATGCAACAAGAAAGTTTTGTCAATCCTAAAGGTGCTAACAAAATATGCAAGCTCCAGCGATCCATCTATGGACTGGTGCAAGCATCTCGGAGTTGGAATATACGCTTTGATAAGTTGATCAAATCATATAGTTTTATACAGACTTGCGGTGAAGCCTGTATTTACAAGAAAGTGAGTGAGAGAACTACAACATTTCTGATAAGTATATGTGAATGACATATTGTTGATCAGAGATAATGTAGAATTATTCTGCAAAGCATAAAGGAGTGTTTGAAAGGAGTTTTTCAAAGAAAGACCTCGGTGAAGCTGCTTACATATTGAGCATCAAGATCTATAGAGATAGATCAAGACGCTTGATAAGTTTTTCAATGAGTACATACCTTGACAAGATTTTGAAGTAGTTCAAAATGGAACAGTCAAAGAAAGAGTTCTTGCCTGTGTTACAAGGTGTGAAACTGAGTAAGACTCAAAGCACGACCACGGCAGAAGATAGAAAGAGAATGAAAGTCATTCCCTATGCCTTGGCCATAGGTTCTATAAAATATGCCATGCTGTGTACCAGATCTATTGTATACCCTACACTGATTTTGGCAAGGGAGTACAATAGTGATCTAGGAGTAGATCACTGGACAGCGGTCAAAATTATCCTTAGTGGAATAAGGATATGTTTCTCGATTATGGAGGTGACAAAAAAAGGTTTGTCGTAAAGGGTTACGTCGATGCAAATTTTGACACTGATCCAGATGACTCTAAATCTCAATCTGGATACATATTGAAAGTGGGAGCAATTAGCTAGAGTAGCTCCGTGCAGAGCATTGTTGACATAGAAATTTGCAAAATACTTACGGATCTGAATGTGGCAGACCCGTTAACTAAACTTCTCTCACAAGCAAAACATGATCACACCTTAGTACTCTTTGGGTGTTAATCACATAGCGATGTGAACTAGATTATTAACTCTAGTAAACCCTTTGGGTGTTGGTCACATGTCGATGTGAACTATGGGTGTTAATCACATGGTGATGTGAACTATTGGTATTAAATCACATCGCGATGTGAACTAGATTATTGACTCCAGTGCAAGTGGGAGACTGAAGGAAATATGCCCTAGAGGCAATAATAAAGTTATATTTTTTCCTTATATCATGATAAATGTTTATTATTCATGCTAGAATTGTATTAACCAGAAACATGATACATGTGTGAATACATAGACAAACATAGTGTCACTAGTATGCCTCTACTTGACTAGCTCGTTGATCAAAGATGGTTATGTTTCCTAGCCATAGACAAAGAGTTGTCATTTGATTAACGGGATCACATCATTAGGAGAATGATGTGATTGACTTGACCCATTCCATTAGCTTAGCACTTGATCGTTTAGTTTGTTGCTGTTGCTTTCTTCATGACTTATACATGTTCCTATGACTATGAGATTATGCAACTCCCGTTTACCGGAGGAACACTTTGTGTGCCACCAAACGTCACAACATAACTGGTGATTATAAAGGTGCTCTACAGGTGTCTCCGAAGGTTCTTGTTGGGTTGACGTATTTCGAGATTAGGATTTGTCACTCTGATTGTCGGAGAGGTATCTCTGGGCCCACTCGGTAATGCACATCACTATAAGCCTTGCAAGCATTGCAACTAATGAGTTAGTTGTGGGATGATGTATTACGGAACGAGTAAAGAGACTTGCCGGTAACGAGATTGAACTAGGTATTGAGATACCGACGATCGAATCTCGGGCAAGTAACATACCGATGATAAAGGGAACAACGTATGTTGTTATGCGGTTTGACCGATAAAGATCTTCGTAGAATATGTAGGAGCCAATATGAGCATCCAGATTCCGCTATTGGTTATTGACCGAAGACGTGTCTCGGTCATGTCTACATAGTTCTCGAACCTGTAGGGTCCTCACGCTTAAAGTTCGATGATGGTTATATTATGAGTTTATGTGTTTTGATGTACCTAAGGAGTTCAGAGTCCCAGATGAGATTGGGGACATGACGAGGAGTCTCGAAACGGTCGAGACGTAAAGATCGATATATTGGACGACTATATTCGGAAATCGGGAAGGTTCCGAGTGATTCGGGTATTTTTGGGAGTACCCGGGAGTTTCGGGAATTCGTATTGGGCCTTAATGGGCCATACGGGAAAGGAGAGAAAGGCCTCAAAGGGTGGCCACACCCCTCCCCATGGGCTGGCCCGAATTGGACTAGGGAGGGGGGCGCCCCCTTCCTTCCTTCTCCGCTTCCCTTCCCTTTCCTTCCATCCTACTCCTACTACTTGGAAGGGCTCCTAGTTCTACTAGGAAATGGGGAATCCTACTCCCGGTGGGAGTAGGACTACCCTAGGGCGCGCCATAGATAGGGCCGGCCCTCCCCCTCTTCCACTCCTTTATATACGCGGGCAAGCGGCACCCCAAAGACACAACAATTGATCTCTTGATCTCTTAGCCATGTGCGGTGCCCCTTTCCACCATAATCCACCTCGATCATATCGTAGTGGTGCTTAGGCGAAGCCCTGTGACGGTAGAACATCATCATCGTCACCACGCCGTCATGCTGACGGAACTCTCCATGAAGCTCTACTGGATTGGACTTCACGGGACGTCATCGAGCTGAACGTGTGCTGAACTCGGAGGTGCCATGCCTTCGGTACTTGGATCGGTCGGATCATGAAGACGTACGACTACATCAACCGCATTGTGCTAACGCTTCCGCTTTCGGTCTACGAGGGTACGTGGACAACACTCTCCCCTCTTGTTGCTATGCATCACCATGATCTTGCGTGTGCGTAAGAACTTTTTGAAATTACTACATTCCCCAACAATAAGGAAATGTTTCTCAGTCATGGATGTGACAAAGAGTTCGTCGTAAAGAGTTTCGTCGATGCAAGCTTTGACACCAATCTGGATGACTCTAAGTCTCGATCTAGATACATATTGAAAGTGTGAGCAATTATCTAGAGTAGCTCCGTGCAAAGCATTGTAGACATAGAAAATTTGCAAAATACATACGACTCTGAATGTGGCAGACCCGTTGACTAAATTCCTCTCACAAGCAAAACATGATCACTCTTTGGGTGTTAATCACATAGCGATGTGAACTAGACTATTGACTATAGTAAACCCTTTGGGTATTAGTCACATAGAGATGTGAACTAATCACATAAAGATGTGAACTATTGGTGTTAAATCACATGACGATGTGAACTAGATTATTGACTCTAGTGCAAGTGGGAGACTGAAGGAAATATGCCCTAGAGGCAATAATAAAGTTGTTATTTATATTTTCTTATATCATGATAAATGTTTATTATTCATGCTAGAATTGTATTAACCGGAAACTTAGTACATGTGTGAATATATAGACAAACAGAGTGTCACTAGTATGCCTCTACTTGACTAGCTCGTTGAATCAAAGATGGCTAATTTTCCTAGCCATAGACATGAGTTGTCATTTGATTAACAGGATCACATCATTAGAGAATGATGTGATTGACTTGACCCATTCTGTTAGCTTAGCATTCGATCGTTTAGTATATTGCTATTGCTTTCTTCATGACTTATACATGTTCCTATGACTATGAGATTATGCAACTCCCGAATACCGGAGGAACACTTTGTGTGATATCAAACGTCACAACATAACTTGGTGATTATAAACGTGCTCTACAGGTGTCTCCGATGGTACTTGTTGAGTTGGCATAGATCAAGATTAGGATTTGTCACTCCGATTGTCGAAGAGGTATCTCTATGCCCTCTCGGTAATGCACATCACTTTAAGCCTTGCAAGCAATGCAACTAATGAGTTAGTTGCGGGATGATGTATTACATAACGAGTAAAGAGACTTGCCGGTAACGAGATTGAACTAGGTATTGAGATACCAACGATCGAATCTCGATCAAGTAACATACCAATGACAAAGGGAACAACGTATGTTGTTATGCGGTTTGACCGATAAAGATCTTCGTAGAATATGTAGGAGCCAATATGAGCATCCAGGTTCCGCTATTGGTTATTGACCGGAGACGAGTCTCGGTCATGTCTACATAGTTCTCGAACCCGTAGGGTCCGCACGCTTAACGTTCGGTGACGATTGGTAATATGAGTTTATGCGTTTTGATGTACCGAAGGTAGTTCGGAGTCCCAGATGAGATCGGGGACATGACGAGGAGTCTCGAAATGGTAGAGACGTAAAGATCGATATATTGGATGACTATATTCGGACATCGGAAAGGTTCCGAGTGATTTGGGTATTTTTCGGAGTACCGGAGAGTTACAGGAATTCACCGGGGAGTATATGGGCCTTATTGGGCTTTAGGGGAAAGAGAGAGGGGAAGCTGCACGCCCCCAAGGCTTAGTCCAAATTGGACTAGGGGGAGGGGCGGTGCCCCCTCCTTCCTTCTCTTATCTTTTCCCTTTCCTTCTCTCCTACTCCTACTACATGGAAGGGGGGGATCCTACTCCCGGTGGGAGTAGGACTCCCCAGGGCGCGCCATATTAGAGGGCTGGCCCTCCCCCTCCTCCACTCCTTTATGTACGGGGGAGGGGGGCACCCCATGAACATACAAGTTGATCAGTTGATCTTTTAGCCGTGTGCGGTGCCTCCCTCCACCATAATCCACCTCGGTCATATCGTAGCGGTACTTAGGCAAAGCCCTGCGTTGGTAGCATCATCATCACCGTCATCACATCGTCGTGCTGACAGAACTCTCCCTCGAAGCTCTACTGGATTGGAGTTCGTGGGACGTCACCTAGCTGAACGTGTGCTGAAGTCGGAGGTGCCGTACGTTCGGTACATGGATCGGTCGGATCGTGAAGACGTACGACCACATCAACCGCTTTCTCATAACGCTTCCGCTTACGGTCTACGAGGGTACATAGACAATACTCTCCCCTCTCGTTGCTATGCATCACCATGATCTTGCGTGTGCGTAGGATTTTTTTGAAATTACTGCGTTACCCAACAATCTTCACCTCGACCGGAACCACAATTAGTTACTCCTCAACCCACTGCACCTACTGAAAATATTTATTATGAATTTCCTTAGGGTATGATAGAGAAACTACTAGCTAGTCCTTATGCAGGAGATGGAACATTACATCCAGATATGCACCTAATCTATGTGGTTGGAGTTTGTGGATTATTTAAGCTTGTAGGTATGCTCGAGGATGTTGTCAACAACAAGGTCTTACCTTTATCTTTGAAGGGAAAGGCATTAACATGGTATAGGCTATTGTTTGATTTTGGATCATGGAACTGCAACCGATTGAAATTGGAATTTCATCAGAAGTTTTATCCTATGCATCT
>NC_041380.1:70131227-70163158 GCF_002162155.2 Triticum dicoccoides | reverse complement strand
AAGTATAGCTCAAGCTTGGGGGAGGCTTAAGTCAATGTTATATTCATGCCCCAATCATGAGCTCTCAAAAGAAATTATTATTCGAAACTTTTATGCTCGGCTTTCTCATAATGATCGATCGATGCTTGATACTTATTGTACTGGTTCTTTTATGAAGAAGGATATTGAATTCAAATGGGATTTATTGGAAAGAATTAAATGCAACTCTAAAGATTGGGATCTCGACGAAGGTAAGGAATCAGGTATAAACCTTAAGTTTGATTGTGTTAAATCTTTTATGGATACCGATGCTTTTCATGATTTTAGCACTAAATTTGGACTTGACTCTGAGATAGTAGCTTCTTTTTTTGAATCTTTTGCTATTCATGTTGATCTCCCTATGGAGAAGTGGTTTAAATATCATCCTCCCATTGAAGTTAAAGTAGTTTAACCTAATAAAGTTGAAGAAGAAACTATTATTTATAATGTTGATGCTATCGTTCCTACTGCTTATATTGAGAAACCACCTTTTCCTGTTAGAATAAAGGATCATGCTAAAGCTTCAACTGTGGTTCGTAAGAGTTATACTAAAACACCTACACACCCTGAGCAAATTAAAGTTGAACCTAGTATTGCTATGGTTAAAGATCTCTTGGTTGATAATATTGATGGGCATGTTATTTATTTCTCTGATGAAGCTGCTAGGATTGCTAAACCTGGTATGAAAGATAAACATAGACCTGTTGTTGGCATGCTCGTTGTTTATGTTAAAATAGGAGATCATTGTTATCATGGCTTATGTGATGTGGGTGCTAGTGTGAGTGCAATTCCTTATACCTTATATAAGGAAATTATGAATGATATTGCACCTGCTGAGATAGAAGATATCGATGTTACTATTAAGCTTGCTAATAGAGATACTATATCACCAATTGGGATTGTTAGAGATGTTGAAGTCTTGTGTGAGAAAATTAAATATCCTACTGATTTTCTTGTTCTTGGTTCCCCACAAGATAATTTTTGACCCATTATATTTGGTAGACCCTTCTTGAATACTGTTAATGCTAAGATAGATTGCGAGAAAGATATTGTTACTGTTGGTTTAGGGGATATTTCTCATGATTTTAATTTCTCTAAATTTCGTAGACAACCCCATGATAAAGAATTGCCTAGTAAGGATGAAATTATTGGTCTTGCTTCTATTGCCGTTCCTCCTGCTGATCCTCTAGAACAATATTTGCTAGACCATAAAAAATGATAAGTTTATGAATGAAAGGAGGGAAATAGATGAAGTATTATTCAATCAGGGACCTATTTTGAAACATAATTTGCCTGTTGAAATCCTTGGATATCCTCCTCCAGCTAAGGGTGATCCCGTGTTTGAGCTTAAACCGCTACCTAATACTCTGAGATATGCTTATCTTGATGAAAATAAGATATATCCTGTTATTATTAGTGATAGCCTTTCAGAGCATGAAGAAAAGAAATTAGTGAAAACTCTAAAGAAGCACCGTGCCGCTATTGGATATACTATTGATGATCTTAAGGGCATTAGTCCCACTCTATGTCAGCACACAATTAAATTGGAGAAAGACGCTAAACCGATTGTTGATCATCAACGACGGTTAAATCCTAAGATGAAAGAAGTGGTAAGAAATGAAATACTAAAGCTTCTGGAGGTAGGTATAATTTATCCTATTGTTGATAGTCAATAGGTAAGTCTTGTTCATTGTGTCCCTAAGAAGGGAGGCATTACTGTTGTTCCTAATGATAAGAATGAATTGATTCCTCAAAGAATTGTTACAGGTTATAGAATGGTAATTGATTTCTGCAAATTAAATAAAGCTACTAGAAAAGATCATTACCCTCTACCTTTTATTGATCAAATGCTAGAAAGACTATCCAGACATACACATTTTTGCTTTCTAGATGGTTATTCTAGTTTCTCTCAAATACCCGTGTCAAAAGAAGATCAAGAGAAAACCACTTTTACTTGCCCTTTCGGTACATTTGCTTATAGACGTATGCCTTTTGGTTTATGTAATGCACCTGCTACCTTTCAAAGATGTATGACTGCTATATTCTCTGACTTTTGTGAAAAGATTGTTGAGGTTTTCATGGATGATTTCTCCGTTTACGGAAGTTCTTTTGATGATTTCTTAAGCAACCTTGATCGAGTTTTGCAAAGATGTGAAGAAACTAATTTTGTCTTGAATTGGGAGAAGTGCCACTTTATGGTTAATGAAGGTATTGTCTTGGGGCATAAAATTTCTGAAAGAGGTATTGAAGTTGATAAAGCTAAAGTAGATGCTATTGAAAAGATGTCGTGCCCTAAAGATATCAAAGGTATAAGAAGTTTCCTTGGTCATGTTGGTTTCTATAGGAGGTTTATTAAATACTTCTCTAAAATTTCTAGGCCTCTCACTAATCTCTTACAAAAATATGTTCCTTTTCTTTTTGATGATGATTATGTAGAAGCATTTGAAATACTTAAGTAAGCCTTGATTTCTGCACCTATTGTTCAGCCACCTGATTGGAATTTACCCTTTGAAATTATGTGTGATACTGGTGATTATGATGTTGGTGTTGTTCTAGGACAAAGAGTTGATAAGAAATTAAATGTTATTCAGTATGCTAGTAAAACTCTAGACAGTGCCCAGAGAAATAATGCTACCACTGAAAAAGAAGGTTTAGTAGTTGTATTTGCATGTGATAAGTTCAGACCTTACATTGTTGATTCCAAAGTAATTGTTCACACTGATCATGCTACTATTAAATATCTTATGGAAAAGAAAGATGCTAAACCTAGACTTATTAGATGGGTTCTCTTGCTACAAGAATTTGATTAGCATATTATTGATAGAAAGGGAGCTGAGAACCCTATTGTAGACAACTTGTCTAGGTTAGAGAATGTTCTTGCTGACCCACTGCCTATTGATGATAGTTTTCCCGATGAGCAATTAAATGTCATAAATGCCTCTCATAATACTCCATGGTATGCTGGTTATGCTAATTATATTGTTGCTAAATTCATACCACCTAGTTTCACATACCAACAAAAGAAAAAGTTTTTCTATGATTTAAGACATTACTTTTGGGATGACCCACACATTTATAAAGAAGGAGTAGATGGTGTTATTATGCGTTGTGTACCTGAGCATGAAGAGGAACAGATCCTACACAAGTGCCACTCCGAGTCTTGCGGAGGACACCACACTGGAGATAGAACTGCACATAAGGTATTGCAATCCGGTTTCTATTGGCCCATTCTCTTTAAAGATACCCGTAAGTTTGTCTTGTCTTGTGATCAATGTCAAAGAGTTGGTAATATTAGTAGACGTCGGGAAATGCCTATGAATCATTCACTTGTTATTGAACCATTTGATGTTTGGGGCTTTGATTATATGGGACCTTTTCCTTCCTCTAATGGGTATACACATATTTTAGTTGCCATTGATTACGTTACTAAGTGGGTAGAAGCTATTCCAACTAGTAGTGCTGATCATAACACTTCTACTAAGATACTTAAAGAAGTTATTTTCCCGAGGTTTGGAGTCCCTAGATATTTAATGACTAATGGTGGTTCATATTTTATTCATGGTGCTTTCCGTAAAATGCTTGCTAAGTATGATGTTAATCATAGAATTGCATCTCCATATCATCCTCGGTCTAGTGGTCAAGTAGAATTGAGTAATAGAGAGCTTAAATTAATTTTGCATAAGACTGTTAATAGATCTAGAAAGAATTGGTCTAAGAAACTTGATGATGCATTATGGGCTTATAGAACTGCTTATAAGAATCCTATAGGTATGTCTCCGTATAAAGTGGTTTATGGAAAAGCATGACACTTACCTCTTGAACTAGAACATAAGACATATTGGGCTATTAAAGAGCTCAATTATGATTCCAAACTTGCCAGTGAGAAGTGGTTATTTGACATTGGCTCTCTTGATGAATGGAGAACTCAAGCTTATGAGAATGCCAAGTTGTTTAAAGAAAAGGTCAAATATGGCATGATAAAAGGATACAAAAGCGTGAGTTTAGTGTAGGTGATCATGTTTTGCTATACAACTCTCGTTTAAGATTTTTTGCAGGAAAGCTTCTCTCTAAATGGGAGGGCCCTTACATCATCGAGGAGGTCTACCGTTCCGGTGCCATAAAAATTAACAATGCCGAAGGCAAAAATCCGAAGGTGGTAAACAGTCAAAGACTCAAGCATTATATCTCAGGTACTGCCATAAATGTTGAGACCAATATAATTGATACCGTAACACTGGAAGAGTACATTGTTGGAAATATGCCCTAGAGGTAATAATAAATTGGTTATTATTATATTTCCTTGTTCATGATAATCATTTATTATCCATGCTAGAATTGTATTGATAGGAAACTCAAATACATGTGTGGATACATAGACAACACCATGTCCCTAGTAAGCCTCTAGTTGACTAGCTCGTTGATCACTAGATGGTCACGGTTTCCTGACCATGGACTTTGGATGTCATTGATAACGGGATCACATCATTAGGAGAATGATGTGATGGACAAAGACCCAATCCTAAGCCTAGCACAAGATCATGTAGTTCGCAAGCTAAAGCTTTTCTAATGTCAAGTATCATTTCCTTAGACTATGAGATTGTGCAACTCCCGGATACCGTAGGAATACTTTGGGTGTGCTAAACGTCACAACGTAACTGGGTGGCTATAAAGGTACACTACAGGTATCTCCGGAAGTGTCTGTTGGGTTGGCACGAATCGAGACTGGGATTTGTCACTCCGTGTAAACGGAGAGGTATCTCTGGGCCCACTCAATAGGACATCATCATAATGTGCACAATGTGATCAAGGAGTTGATCACGGGATGATGTGTTACGGAACGAGTAAAGAGACTTGCCGGTAACGAGATTGAACAACGTATCGGGATACCGACGATCGAATCTCGGGCAAGTATCGTACCGATAGACAAAAGGAATTGTATACGGGATTGATTAAGTCCTTGACATTGTGGTTCATCCGATGAGATCATCATGGAACATGTGGGAGCCAACATGGGTATCCAGATCCCGCTGTTGGTTATTGACCGGAGAGTCATCTCGGTCATGTCTGCATGTCTCCCGAACCCGTAGGGTCTACACACTTAAGGTTCGGTGACGCTAGGGTTATAGAGATATTAGTATGCGGTAACCCGAAAGTTGTTCGGAGTCCCGGATGAGATCCCGGACGTCACGAGGAGTTCCGGAATGGTCCAGAGGTAAAGATTTATATATGGGAAGTCTTGTTTTGGTCGCCGGAAAAGTTTCGCGCATTATCGGTATTGTACCGGGAGTGCCAAAGGGGTCCGGGGGTTCACCTGCCCCGGGGGGCCACATGGGCTGTAGGGGTGTGCGCCTTGGCCTATATGGGCCAAGGGCACCAGCCCCAAGAGGCCCATGCTCCAAGAGATAAGGGAAAGGAAGAGTCCTAAAGGGGGAAGGCACCTCCTAGGTGCCTTGGGGAGGATGGACTCCTCCCTGGCCGCACCCTTCCTTGGAGGAAGGGCCAAGGCTGCGCCCCCCTCTCCCTTGGCCCTATATATAGTGGGGGAAGGGAGGGCAGCAACATCTAAGCCCTGGCTCCTCCCTCTCCCTCCCATGACACATCTCCCTCCTCCCGCAGCGCTTGGCGAAGCCCTGTTGGAATCCCGCTACTTCCACCACCACGCCGTCGTGCTGCTGGATCTCCATCAACCTCTCCTTCCCCCTTGCTGGATCAAGAAGGAGGAGACGTCGCTGCTCCGTACGTGTGTTGAACGCGAAGGTGCCGTCCGTTCGGCGCTGGATCATCGATGATTTGGATCACGACGAGTACGACTCCATCAACCCCGTTCTCTTGAACGCTTCTGCTTAGCGATCTACAAGGGTATGTAGATGCACTCTCCTTCCCCTCGTTTCTAGATTACTCCATAGATTGATCTTGGTGTTGCGTAGAAAATTTTGAATTTCTGCTACGTTCCCCAATATACATAAGGGATACTTTCCAGAACATTTCAGGCTCTGAAAAGGAACAGGTATGTGGTACGGTAAGTAAACCGATTCCAAAACGTTTCCAATGATAATTTTTCTCCACTTTGGAATATTTAAAAAATTAGGAAAATTAAAAGTAGCCTGAAAGTGACACGAGGCATCCACAAGGGTGGAGGGAGCACCCTGCCCCCTGGGCGCGCCCCCGACCTTGTGGCGACCTCGTGTGCCCTCCGGACTCTGTTTTCTTGTACAATGCTTATTTTGGTCGGTAAAAATTCATTATATAATCTCCCAAAGGTTTTGAACACAATACCACGACAAAATTCTTTGTTTCGTTTTGCGTTATTCCAGCAGCAGATTTGGAGCAAGATGTCTTCGCAAGAGTCGGTCAGGGAGAGTCGGGTATCTCACCCGGCACCAGGCGCAAGAGCATACTGCGATGCTAACCACTTTGGGCCGGTAACGGAGGAACAGATGGATGCTGACTTGAAAAGAGTGGATGCCATGAAGGAGGATCAAGAAGTTACCTCTCGTCTTCAAACTAGATTCATGCTGGAGGAACTTCAGAGCTCAGCAATACCAAATTCGGTTATTCCTCCCAATGCTAGATTTCTCTCTTATGAAAATATGAAAAAGAGTGTTGCTTTTTCTCCCGTGGAAAGGAAACATCCATGGGTGGATGGAGCTCTAGCCATCACGAGTAAATTTCTCAAGGAAGTAATGGATCTTAAGCAGCAAATTAATAATCTCGAGGAAGAGAATCGTATCCTAAGGGGCATCATCGCCAAGAATATCGCATCACCACCTCCAATGAAAGATATCTAATTACATGGGTATGGGCACTCCCCTTGGCAACTGCCAAGCTTGGGGGAGTGCCTCGGTATCGTATCACCACCACATCTTTATCTTTATCATTTTTCTTAGTTCAATCCTTTTGGTTATATCTTGATCTAGTAGAATAAATTTTTAGTATGATCTAGCTTTGAGTTTTGCTTTGTTCCCTCTATGTAACCGAGTCCATGAGATATATAATAAAGAGTAGCGTTGAGTTAAGGGTTTTTGCTTTCTTGCTATGATCTTGAGGGAATTAAATAAAAGAAATAATAAAAAGTAATAAAAAGATCATATATTGATCTTATGGAGAGTAATGACTTCACATATAAAGAGTATGATGAATATAAGTTGTTGAGAGTTGCCAAACATAGTTTTGGTCATTGTTGCAATTAATAGGAAGTAATAAAGAAACAGAGGCTTCACATATAAATATAATATCTTGGACATCTTTTGTAATTGTGAGCACTCATTAAAATATGACATGCTAATAAGTTGATGTTGGACAAGGAAGACAACATAATGAGTTATGTTTTCTTATATCCGAATAGAAGTTATATTGTTTTGGATCATCCAACATGTTGAGCTTGCCTTTCCCTCTCATGCTAGCCAAATTCTTTGCACCAAGTAGAGATACTACTTGTGCTTCTAAACATCCCTAAACCCAATTTTGCCATGAGAGTCCACCATACCTACATATGGATTGAGTAAGATCCTTCAAGTAAGTTGTCATCGGTGCAAGCAATAAAAATTGCTCTCTAAATATGTATGACTTATTAGTGTGAAGAAAATAAGCTTTATGTGAACTTGTGATATGGAAGAAATAAAAGCGGCAGACTTCATAATAAAGGTCCTTATCACAAGCGGCAATATAAAGTGACGTTCTTTTGCATTAAGATTTTGTGCATCCAACCATAAAAGCGCATGACAACCTCTGCTTCCCTCTGCGAAGGGCCTATCTTTTGCTTTTGCCTCCTACCCTTATATAAGAGTCATGGTGATCATCACCTTTCCTTTTTATACTTTTTCCTTTGGCAAGCACTATATGTTGGAGAGATCCGGATATATATATCCACTCGGATGTAGGTTTTCATAAAGTATTATTGTTGACATTACCCTTGAGGTAAAATGTTGGGCGGCGAAACTATAAGCCCCTATCTTTCTCTGTGCCGGCTGAAGCTTTGAACCCATAAGTATCGTGTGAGTGTTAGCAATTGTGAAATACTAAATGGTAGTTGAGTATGTGGACTTGCTGAGAAACTCTTTAATTGACTCTTTTCGATGTTATGATAAATTGCAATTTCTTCAATGATTGAGACCATAGTTTGTTAGTTTGAATAAAGTTTCTGATTCATACTTTACCTTGTGAACGAATTGTTACTTTAGCATAAGAAATTATATGGAATTATATGTTGTTGTTCTAAAGATGATCATGATGCCCTCATGTCCATATTTTATTTTTATCGATACCTCTATCTCTAAACATGTGGACATATTTATCGATATCGGCTTTTGCTTGAGAACAAGCGAGGTCTAAGCTTGGGGGAGTTGATACGTCCATTTTGCATCATACTTTTATATTGATATTTAACGCATTATGGGTTGTTATTACATATTATATCACAACACTTATGCCTATTCTCTCTTATTTTACAAGGTTTACATGACGCGGGAGAATGCCGACAGCTGGAATTCTGGACTAGAAAAGGAGCAAATATTATAGACCTATTTTGCACAACTCCAAAAGTCCTGAAACTTCACGGAGCTTATTTTTGGATTATATAAAAAATATTGGGCACAGAAAGAACCAGAGGGGGCCACCAGCCAGCCACAAGGGTGGAGGGCGCGCCCTACCCCATGGGCGCGCCCCCGACCTTGTGCCCCTCCTGGCAGGCCTCCGGTGCCCATATTTGGCTATATGGTGTGTTTTGACATGAAAAAAATCAAGAGGAAGCTTTCGGGAGGAAGCGCCGCCGTCTCTAGGCGGAACCTGGGCAGAACCAATCTAGGGCTCCGGCGGAGCTGTTCTGCCGGGGAAACATCCCTCCGGAAGGGGGAAATCGTCGCCATCGTCATCACCAACGATCCTCTCACCGAGAGGGGGTCAATCTCCATCAACATCTTCACCAACACCATATCCTCTCAAACCCTAGTTCATCTCTTGTATTCGATCTTGGTCCCAAAACCTCAGATTGGTACATGTGGGTTGCTAGTAGTGTTGATTACTCCTTGTAGTTGATGCTAGTTGGTTTATTCGGTGGAAGATTATATTTTCAGATCCTTAATGATAATTAATACTCCTCTTATTATGATTATGAATATGCTTTGTGAGTAGTTACGTTTGTTCCTGAGGACATAGGAGAAGTCTTGTTATAAGTAGTCATATGAATTTGGTATTCGTTCGATATTTTGATGAGATGTATGTTGTCTCTCCTGTAGTGGTGTTACGTGAATGTCGATTATATGACACTTCACCGCTATTTGGGCCTAGGGAAAGGCATTGGGAAGTAATAAGTAGATGATGGGTTGCTAGAGTGACAGAAGTTTAAACCCTAGTTTATGAGGTGCTTTGTAAGGGGCTGGTTTGGATCCATATGTTTCATGGTATGGTTAGGTTTACCTTAATTCTTCTTTCATCGTTGCGGATGCTTGCGGGAGGAGTTAATCATAAGTGAGATGCTTGTCCAAGGAAGGGCAGCACCCAAGCACCGGTCCACCCACATATCAAATTATCAAAGTAACAAACGCGAATCATATGAGCATGATGAAAACTAGCTTGACAATAATTCCCATGTGTCCTTGGAAGCGCTTTGCTTTATATAAGAGTTTGTCCGGGCTTGTCCTTTGCTACAAAAAGGATTGGGCCACCTTGCTGCACCTTGTTTACTTTATTTACTTGCTACCTATTACAATTTACCGTATCACAAAATTATCTATTACTGATAATTTCAGTGCTTGCAGAGTATACCTTGCTGAAATCCGCTTGTCATTTCCTTCTGCTCCTCGTTGGGTTCGACACTCTTACTTATCGCAAGGACTACGATTGATCCCCTATACTTGTGGGTCATCACTCGCCATGGCTCGGGAGCTCGCACGCCCAGCAAGGCCGTGCCCCGCCACGCAGCAGGAGCACGCGGGCCGTGGCGTCGGGCAAGGGCAGAGCAGTGGTGAGTTGCGGCGCGGAGAAGGAGGCAGCGCGCGTGAGGCGCAGTGTGCTGCAGAGTGAGACGGGCGGGTGCGGGGAGCGCAGCGAGCTGTGGCGGCGGGCGGAGCGAGCTAGCGCGGCGGCCACATGCGGTGGTGGGCGGGGCGTGAGCTGCGGCGGGAGCGGCGCGCACGAGCCGCGGCAGGCCCGGGGCCGGGGCGAGCGGGTGCCGGGGACATGGCAGGACGCGGGCGGGCCGAGAGCTGCAACATGGGAGCGGGGGGGGGAGGCGACAAGGATGCTCGCTCACTAGGTGTTCGACTGAATGCCGACACAGACATGCACAAAATGCGTCTGCGTCCTGTTGGGCGCACAAGCCGACCTAAACGAAAAAACGGACACGACGCACGGACGGTGACCCAAACGGACAAAGTGCGAAAAAAAGGTGTGCTTTTGGGTCGGCCGGTTGGAGTTGCTCTTAGCTTAGTCGCTTTAATTCTTTGTTATATAATCTTTATTTTTTCGGGTGAACTAGTATAAAATTCATTTGGCCCTCTCAACTAGTTACATAAGTATGAGCAATATTCAGATCTCTACAGACTGTTCTATTTTTGACAGATTCTGTTTTCGTTGCATTGTGTGCTTATTTTGATAAATCTATGGATTGTATCGGGGGTATAAGTCATGGTAAAGTTAGAATACATTAGATATAATGCAATAACAAAATATGAATGGATTGCAACAGTACTTAAAGTTTCTTATACTGACTGATCTCACGAAGATTTGTTTAACATTTGTGCGATTGAAGTTTTCAAGTTTTGGGTGAGATCAGGATGAATGAAAGAATAAGGAGTGGCAAAAGCTAAGCTTGGGGATGCTCAAGGCACCCCAAATTAATATTCAAGTACTCCCAAGCAACTGCCTCAGTAGTACGGTCGGGGGTGTGCAACTCCACGGCCACACATGTGCGACTATGCGACGAGAGTGTGCCACTCCGAGGCCGTGCGTGTGCTACTACACCAACGAGAGTGTGCAACTTTGTGGTCCTGTGGGCGCGACTATGCCGCCGCGCGTGTGCAATTCCTGCAATCTTGCATGAATTACTATACCAACAAGAATGCAACTCCCACGGCGAAGGAGAGTGGGTACCTATGATGACGAAAGTGTGCAACTTGCAGCCATGCGTGTGCAACTATGCAAGTGAGATTGTGCAACTTCGCTGTGACACGAGTGCAACTACGCCGACGAGAGTGTACAACTCCGCGGTCATACGTGAGCTACTACGCCGACGAGAGTGTGCAACTCAATGGTCGTGCGTGTGCAACTATGCTGGCACATGTGTGCAACTCCTGCTATCGTGCATGAGCTACTATGCCTACGAGAGTGTGTCACTCCACGATCGCACGTGTATGACTATGCTAATGAGAGTGTGCAACTCTGTGGTCATGTGTGTGCGACTATGCAAAAAAATGTGCAACTCCACGACCATGCATGAACGGCTATGCCAAATAAAGTGTCCAACTCCAACTATGCCAAAGAGCATGTGCAACTCCCGCAGTCATGCATGAGCTATTATGCCAACTAGAGTGTACATCTTCGCGGCCGTGCGTGTACGACTATATCAACGAGACTGTGCAACTCTGTGCTCATGCATGTGCAACAGTCTTCCAGTGTGCAACAGTAGTTGATTGAGCTTACAATGTCGCCCGTCTAGCTATACTTAAGTAAGCAATGCAAGCGCGAGACATTGTCTAACCATTTTTGTATTGTCGTGTTGTGCAACTTTCTAATGGTCATATCCAATTGAGAACTACTATGTGTGCAACTATAACTAGTGTGGATGCCAACTAAAAATATGTAAAAGTATATCAACTTAAGCGAGAATATTGTCTAGCCAACTTAGTACCACCGTGTTGTGCAACTTCACAAATCTTATGTGCAACTTCCTAAATCTTATGTGCAACTAAAAACTATTTTTTTAGAAAAGAAGGATGACCCCCGGCCTCTACATCTGGGCGATGCATACGACCACTTTATTAATTATTCTCACAAGACCTCGCAAAGTTATACAACAGTAAGACTAAAGCTGACGTCTAAGCAACAAACTGTCCCTATACCTATCCAGTTGATGAAAGGGCGCAGATAGCCTGGGCCTCATACCAAACAGACATCGCAGCCAAGCCTAACATCTAAGACCTGATACCCCAATCTAGCCACTTGCCGGGTGTCAGGACCCCGACTCGATGTCACATCGATCTAGCCGGTAACACCTCATATCACTTTGCGGCCTCACGCACGGTATCCCCACAGGTGTCGCCTTACCTTTGCCCGGGACCGTTTGCGCCTTTTGGCTCACGTATATGATAGTGTCGCTAGCATCCATATGATAAAGAGCCCGGGCTGACATGACTAGTCGTAAACCCAAAGTGGCACAGACTTACAGGGACAGGCATCCATGACCCAGCTTCGAACGTGTCGGTCATCAGCAAGTGGGTCCGGGCTGTAGCACTGGGCTAGCAGGACTCTGGTAAACCGGGCTGTAGCGGGCTAACAGGACTCCGGTACTCAAAGCGTGACATTTCCCCGAAGGGACAGACACATGAACGAAGAAGGACACATGCCGGCCAGCCTAAGTGTTCCAGAGCAGTAGCAAGCTACCATGGCTCAGCGGTAACACTAGGAGACATTTCCCGGTAAGAGAGGCTACTAAAGATAAACGACTAGATAGTCAGATCCCACACATACCAAGCATTTCAATCATACACACAATATGCTCGATATGTGCAAATACAACGAAGCATCACAACATGACTCTACGACACAAGTACTTTATTTAAGGCTCAGAGAGCCATACATAACATACACAAAGGTACGGGTCACACGACCCAACATTCAAGTCATACAGTCATACAAACCAGCAACGGAAGTAACTTGTCTGAGTACAGACAACTAGTAAAATAAAAGAGGCTTGGAAAGCCTAGCTATACTACATGGTCCTTCACAAGCTCAGGGTCACCACCTGGGTCTTTAGCCTACTCGTTGATGTCAACGTCTACATAGAACCCATCAGAAGGGGTTGCAGCGTCTTCTGTAAAAATGTAAATTATAGCAACATGAGTACAAAGGTACTCAGCAAGACTTACAGCAGATCCTACATACATGCACATTATCAAGAAGGGTTGGTGGAGTTATTGCAGCAAGCCAGCTTTGACTCTTGGCTAAACTATCCTACGATACTCCAACTTGAAATGGTTTTGCGCACACGAGTCCACTACTCACCACTTCAATACACTACCGAGGATCCACCTCCGTCTTCCTACGGAAGAGCCATCCTCGGCACTCACACTTATCTTGAGGCTTTTAGTAGTTTCCATTTACTTGTCTATGAAATGTATAGGCAACCAAGTAGTCCTTTACCGCGGACGCGGCTATTCGAATAGATCATGTTAACCCTGCAGGGGTGTACTCCTTCATACACGCTCTCACCACTTACCGTCGTTTACACGACATGTACTCGGCAACCTTCAAGCGGAAGCCCAACGTGGGTGTCGGCCACGACCTACCTAATCACCTAAGCCTCCAGTCCAAGTTTATCGCCTATTCAGGTTCCATCCGCAGGGAGTCCGGCCGAGGTTTCCCATACGGCCCCGAACGATGTGAACAGGGTTCCCGAGATACCTAACGGGTATTCGGTACACCCGGCCACGTACCTACCGCATCACAGCCCACCCCTATGGTCAGCGCTGTCCACGGCCTCCAGTAGGCTACAAACACCAGAAACTACTTGCAACTCCTGGACGGAGAACTAGGGTGAATAAGAAGCCGAGAGGGTCCATTGGTTTCGGGCCCAATGCATGGTAGTAGCTGATTCTTAAATCACACATACAGATCTCAGTGCTTAAGGTTGGCTTCAATGAAACAACCCACCATGTACTCCTACATGGCCTCTCATCGATACCTTTACCAAATCGTGTTCACCACACCACTCTCATTACCGACATAATCATTTCACTCTAGCCCATCACCCAGATGAACCAGACCTGACACGACTCTAAGCATAGCAGGCATAGCAAGGTAGGAACAACACATACATATGGCTCAATCAACTCCTACACATGCTAGTGGGTTTCATCTAGTTACTGTGGCAATGACAGGTCATGCAGAGGAAATGGGTTCAACTACCGTAGCACACAGCAGTTTGAAACGCGTTGTCTTAATGCAGTAAAAGAGAGCAGGAGCGAGAACATGGGATTGTATCGATATGATCAAATGGTTGGTTGCTTGCCTGACGGGTCGGTGCACTGGTATTGCTCTTCGTCGGGGTTATCACGGTACTCCTCGGGGGCAGAACCTGTCGCAAAGGACACCGATACACAACCATCACCAAACAATGTGCAACAATATGATGCATGCATGAAACATGGCAATATGAGTGTGTTGGGCTAATGCAACTAAAACCAGAAGGGTTTGAACAAATTTGAATCAAAGATTCAAATTTCCAACTCAAACATGGCCTTTTAAAGTGCTTTTCCTTGTTCTGCTTAAAACATCAATTTAACTTGTTTGATCATGCATGAAAATAGTACAGATGGATAGATTGGATTTTTCTGATCATTTTTCATATATAATTTGTCTGATTTGGAGTTACAGATTAAAAGTTATGAATTTTTGAAGTTTAAATAATATTCTGGAATTTCCTGATTTAATTTAAATCCAGAAATATAAATATTGCGCCGGCATGACGTCAGCATGACGTCAGTGGTCAACTGCGGCTGGATGAGGTCAAACCTGACGTGTGGGGTCCACACGTCAGTGACAGGGGGGGTTAAACAGGGTTAATTTAATCCTAATTAGGGGTTAGTGGCGCTGGGGCCCACTGTCAGTGTCAGGGGGGTAGTTAGTTTAACTGATTCGGTTAGTGCTAATCCTAATTAGCTACAGGGCTGGGCCCACCTGTCAGGGACACAGGGGGGTTCCTGCCGTGGTCAAGGTGGGTCAAACCCACCGGCGACATGACGCCGGCGAGGCCCGAGACGGCGGCGCGATGCGGGATCGCGCTACAGGGCACGGGCGAGGCCGTGCTTGGGCTCGTTGGAGAGCTCTTGCTCCCGCGCGTCGAACGGTGGTGGTGGCCGTGCCTGGGGTGGCCTGTACCGTCGACGGCGACGACCGTGGCGGCTGCCGGAGCTCGGTTGAGCTCGGGGTCGAGGCTACAACGGTTGCGGGGATGCGGGGTTGGCACCTACGGCTTCTACGCGGTGCGGTGAGGGCGTGGGTGTGCTCGGTTGGGCGCTACGGTGACCGTGGCCACGACGGCGACATCGCCGGCGGCGTCGAGCTTCGGAGCTCAAGGGGCCGGCAGCTACAGAAGGCTAGGGACGACGGGGCAAGGGGGAATCGAATCAGTGGCTCACCGCGGAGCTGCAGGGATGGTTAGCGGGCTCGGGGACGGCCGGAGTGCAGCGAATCGACGGCGATGACCTCCGGTGGCCGAGGAGGGGAACGGCGACGTAGGCGGCGATGCAGGGCTTCCGGAGACCCGTGGAGCGGTGGGGAGGAAGAGGGGGTCGAGGCGGAGCTCCTGAGCTAGTCGGGGGAGCGAGGGGTGGCCGGTGACGGCTGCTATGGCGAACGGCGGCGAGGGTGGTGTTCGGCCGTGCGAGAGAGAGAGCGAGGGAGAGGAGGGAGGAACTGAGGGAGAGTGAGAGAGAGCAGGGGGGAGGCGTGGCGTCGTCCGGGGCATCGAGCGAGGAGGGGAGGGCAGGCAGGCAGCCGAGCAGGTGGCGTGGCACGGTGGCGCGCGCGCGCGCCGGCCACACTCCCCTCCCTCTGTCGAGGACGAAGACGACAGAGGAGGGAGGCGGGCTGGGCCGCCTGCTGGCTGGGCCGGCCAGCTGGCTGGGCCGCACAGTGGAGGAGCCCAGGTAAGCTCCTCCTGTTATTTATTTTTCTGTTTTCTAATTTCTGACATTTGTTTTGATTTAAATAATATATTAAATCATTTATTTAACTTATGCCAATTTTTGCAGGAGCTAGATATATTATTCCAGAGCTCCTTTATAATTGGCATAATATTTGGACATATATTAATATATAATTAATATATTTCCAATGCAAATATTTATGCATTAATTCCAAATGCCCAAAATAAATACCTATGAGCTCTTAAAAATATTGGTTTGATTTTTATCTCTGTCCAATATTTTCAGAGAGCAACATGAGCATTTTCTTGGACCCTTTTGGAGAAATTTTTATTTGGATCATTTTCAGGAATGATTCTGAGGGTTTCACAATCCCCATTTCAAGTTAAATGGAAATTTTAAACATGATGCACACACTCTGATGCATGACTAGCTAGGGTGTGACAACTCACCCCCACTCAAAAGAATCTCGTCCCGAGATTTGGGTTCCTCCGGGAAGAAGGCGGGATACTCAAGTCGAAGACGATCCTCCCTTTCCCAGGTTGCTTCATCCTCAGAATGGTGCGACCATTGAACTTTGAGAAACTTGATATTATGACGTCGGGTGGTACGTTCGGCCTGATCGAGGATACGAATGGGGTACTCTCGATATGTAAGATTATCTTGGAGATCAAGCGTTTCGTGGTCCACTTCACGGATGGGATCCGAGAAGCAACGCCTGAGTTGGGAAACGTGGAAGACATCGTGTACTCTGGAGAGGTGCGGGGGTAGCTCCAACTGGTAGGCAACTTCTCCTCGTTTGGCGAGAATGCGAAAAGGTCCAATGTAACGAGGAGCCAATTTGCCTTTGATACCGAAACGATGGGTTCCCTTCAGAGGGGTGACCCGAAGATAAGCCTTCTCGTCAACCTCGAAAGTCATAGCCTTATTTTTTCGGCCATATTGACTCTTTTGACGAGATTGGGCTGTTTTCAACTTTTCACGAACGATGCGAACTTGTTCTTCTGCTTCCTGAATCATATCCGGGCCAAAGAATTGTCTTTCCCCGGTCTCTGACCAGTTAAGGGGTGTTCGACACCGTCGTCCATAGAGAACTTCAAAAGGGGCTTTACCCAAGCTAGATTGATAGCTGTTGTTGTAAGCGAATTCGGCAAATGGAAGGCACTTCTCCCAGTCCATTCCGAATGAGATAACAGAGGCTCGAAGCATGTCTTCTAGAATCTGGTTGACGCATTCCACTTGACCACTCGACTGAGGGTGGAAAGCGGTGCTGAAGGAGAGACGGGTTCCTATAGCATTTTGGAAACTTTCCCAAAATCGAGAGGTGAAAAGACTTCCTCGATCCGAGTTAATTTCCAAAGGAACACCATGGAGGGACACTATTCGGGAGATGTATAAGTCTGCCAGCTGACTAGCGGTTATACTCTCACGAACAGGTAAGAAATGGGCTACTTTGGAAAGACGATCGACCACGACGAAAATAGCATTATTCCCTCTCTTGGTCCTGGGAAAACCGGTAATGAAATCCATACCAATTTTATCCCATTTCCATTCAGGAATAGCTAAGGGTTGAAGGGTGCCAGCAGGCCGTTGATGCTCTGCTTTTACACGACGACAGACGTCGCAATTTGCAATAAACTGAGCAATTTCTCTCTTCATCCTAGTCCACCAGAACCTCTGGCGTAGGTCCTGATACATCTTAGTACTACCGGGATGAATGGTGAGAGGAGATTCATGAGCTTCCTTAAGGATCAAACGCCTCAGGTTGCGCACTTTGGGAACCACTAGTCGATCCCCGAAGTATACGACCCCTTGATCATTAATGGAGAAACAATTCGCAATTCCCTTCTGGATGTTTCTCTTGATGCGGGAGATTCCCGGATCTACTTTCTGTGCTTTGATAATTTGATCCATAAGGGTAGGTTTTGCCACCAAGGTGGAATGAAAACCTTGAGGTACAATGTGAAGGTTAAGCTTCCGAAATTCCTCATGGAGAAGCGGTTGACTTTGTTGTAACATCAAATTGTTACAATAAGTTTTACGACTTAGTGCATCAGCCATGACATTGGCTTTCCCTGGGGTGTAGGTTATTCCTAAATCGAAATCTGTGATCAATTCAACCCAACGTCTTTGCCTGAGATTCAGATCCGGTTGGGTGAAAATGTACTTCAGACTTTGGTGATCAGTGAATATTTCGCAACGATTACCGAGGAGGTAATGTCGCCAGGTCTTAAGTGCATAGACTACGGCTGCAAGCTCTAGATCATGAGTAGGATAATTCTCCTCATGTGGGTGCAATTGCCGTGAAGCGTAGGCAATTACATGTCGATCTTGCATAAGGATGCAACCTAGTCCTTGTCGCGAGGCGTCGCAGTAGATAACAAAGTCTTTGGAGAAGTCTGGCGGTACCAGTACGGGAGCAGAAGTCAGGCGTCTTTTCAGTTCCTGAAAGCTGTGCTCACATTGTGGAGTCCATTCGAACTTCTTATCTTTCTTGAGGAGTTCGGTCAGAGGTTTAGCAACCTTGGAGAAGTTCTCGACAAAGCGATGACAATAGCTCGCTAAGCCTAGAAAACTCCGAACTTGCTTGACCGATTCAGGTGGAGTCCAATTGAGGACGGCTTGAACTCGCTCAGGGTTAACAGCAAGACCTTTACCAGATATTACATGACCCAGATAGGTCACTTCTGACAACCAGAATTCACATTTAGAAAATTTGGCATAAAGGCGATGCTCTCGAAGTTTCTTCAACACTAGCCTTAGATGTTTGGCATGTTCTTCCTCGTTCTTGGAGTAGATGAGTATATCATCGAGGTAAACCACGACGAATTTATCCAAATACTCCATGAAGATTGAGTTCATTAACCGAGAAAAGGTGGCTGGAGCGTTGGTTAATCCGAAGGACATGACGGTGTACTCGTATTGGCCATAACGAGTAACAAAGGCCGTTTTAGGAATGTCCCCGTTTCTGATTTTGATTTGATGGTAGCCCAACCTCAAATCCATCTTGGAGAAGACTGAGGATCCAGCGAGCTGATCGTACAGGTCGTTGATCCTGGGAAGCGGATATTTGTTCTTGATTGTGACCAAATTGACAGGTCGGTAATCTACAACCATCCGGTCCGTACCATCCTTCTTCTTGACGAATAGGACGGGGCAAGCCCACGGAGATGAACTAGGGCGGATGAAACCCTTTTTCAAGGACTCATCGAGTTGTTTCTTAAGCTCGGCTAGTTCTAGGGGTGCCATCTTATAAGGTCTTCTAGCAATCGGAACGGTTCCTGGAATGAGGTCTATTACGAACTCAACATCCCTGTCAGGTGGAACACCTGGCAATTCCTCTGGAAAGACATCCGGGAAGTCACGGACTATCGGAATGTCCTCAAGGTCTGGCAAAGGGCTGGCGTTAAGAGAATATAATTGTCGCTTGGCTATTCGGGTCAAGACATTGACTATCTTCCCCGAAGGATGGGTGAGTTGAACAGTCCTAGAGAAGCAATCAATTTGGGCATGATGAGCCGACATCCAGTCCATACCCAGAATGATATTAATATCTGAAGATTTAAGGGCTATCAAAGACGCGAGGAAAACAAGTCTGTCGACTTGGATTTCATTTCCATAACTTACCCTAGAGGTCTGCCATCTAGAACCAGGAGTAGAAATTTCCATAGTGGATGGCATGTCACAGAATGCAATGTTATGCAAACGAGCATAATTTTCGGATATAAAAGAATGAGAGGCTCCTGTATCAAAAAGAACAGATGCCGGGTGGCAATTAACAAGAAGCGTACCGAGAACGACGTTGGGATCCTCTTGAGCTTCTTCGGCAGAGATACAGTTGACATGGCCACGTGAAGCGGTGACCGGCTTGGCGTGGAATATTTTTCCTGTCGGCTTGCCACGGCCAACAGCTTTAGCAGACTGGTTGGGGTTGGTCTGGGGACACTCACGCATATAGTGACCAGATTCCCCACACTTGAAACAAGTCACGGAACTGGTACGTGGAGGAGCATTGTTAGTTGGACCCCCATAGGGCTTGGCCGGAGCAGACTGTTGAACAGGGCGAGGCGCCTGGAAAGATGGCCTCGGTGTGAACCTGGGTGGCAGGGCGGTGTTGGGTACCCACACGCGGCGCTTCTGAGGACCAGCACCGGATGAGGAACCCATGTCACGGCCATGCTTGCGTGTTGCGTCATAGTCAGTCTGACCAGTTTCAGCACTGATGGCTTTGTTGACAAGTTTCTGAAAAGATGTGCACTCATGCAGACGGAGGTCACGGCGAAGCTCAGGACTAAGGCCCTTACGGAACCTTGCTTGCTTCTTGGCGTCAGTAGAAACTTCCTCGGTTGCATATCGTGCGAGATTACCAAACTCCCTGCTGTAAACATCCACAGAAAGTCGGCCTTGGGTGAAACTGCAAAATTCTTCACGTTTACGGTCCATGAGACCCTCCGGAATGTGATGTTCACGGAAAGCCTCACTGAACTCAGCCCAAGTAGTGACATGGCCTGCTGGGCGCATAGCTCCATAATTCTCCCACCATAGACTGGCGGGGCCTTCAAGATGATATGCAGCAAAGGTGACCTTGTCAGCCTCAGCTACTAGCGCGGAACGCAGCTTGTGAGAGATACTGCGAAGCCAGTCATCAGCGTCGAGAGGCTCGACGGAGTGGTGGAACGTGGGTGGATGCAATTTGATAAAATCACTGAGTGACACCACGTTAATCCTCTGATGGTGTGTTGTGTTCTGTTCAATACGCTCCAACAAACGGTTGGTCTCCCGCTTGTTTCTCTCAGCTTCCATCATAACCTCGGCTAGGGAAGGAGGATGAGGCAGATTTTCATTCCTGCCTTCACTGCCTTCGGCCTGCTCTTGAGAAGCAGGGTTAGCGTGCGTGTTGACCATCCTAGGTAAACAAGACAATGATTTAGTCAGAATGATAAAATTCCAACATAGGATACAGAATGTAAGGAATAACTCGAAATGCAAGATGATCATCCGTATGACATGGTAAAAACAGAAACTGCTTCTTTTATTCCATCGTCATACACACCATACAGGGTTTAGTACAAGACCAAACAAAGTACTATTACGGTGAGAAAAGGATTACATCTCATCGGAGGCATCCCAAGCTCCTATACATTATTTTTCTACACCTCCGGAAAGAGTACAAACTAGGTCATATCCCACGAGTCACGCGGGACGATAGACGACACAGCTAGTGCGAACTAGTGATACTACCACTAACTCAGACCGATCCGTAGTAGTCCTCGTAGAAGTCACCTCCATAGCCTGGAAGCTCAACATGATCATCCGGAAACAGACGATCTCGCGGAGCTTGTGGACCATAGGGGCTAGGATGAGGTCTTGGACCAACAGACGGTGGCCTGCGGGGACCGCGAGCTGGGGTGATGCCTCCTACATCACGCCAACCCATCACGTCTGGCAGAGCAGATCTCACAGGATAGAGATCGCGCATATCTGAACATCCAGCTTGCACCGCCGGTGCGAACCGAGTCAAAGTGGCCCAGTGGTCAGCACGGGTATTGAAGAGCTCTAACCTTAAGGCCCGATTTTCACGGTCCTTATCCTCGAGCATCTCAGCAGTGGTGCGAGTCCGTGAATCCTCCTGAGTGGGGTCAGCATAGATAGCTTGGAGATACCCTTGTGCTCCCGGAAGTGATCCTGGCATATACCGGAAATCAGAGTCCCGAAATAGACCAGATCTGACTCGCATAATGGTCATCATAGAGTAGGAGGCGTCCTGCACAGCCATCTCAATAGTAACCCCGAGTCCATAGGAGCAGTGAAGGGGCTCGGTGGATCCAGGATAAGATGGAAATATCCGGACAGTGCAGAGATACTGGCTTTGATTGAAGCCCCGGAATTGCTCCTCGACCGTGTACTCAGGATACCAACGGTATCCAGCCTCAGTCATTACCCTGACCAACTTGGCAGTATGGCCGGGTACATCTAGGCATCGAGTCAGGCGAACCACTTGATTGAGGTCGCGAGTGGCCATCTGAAAGCACAATCATAATGCAAAGGCATTAGAATTCCTAGCAAAATTTCGGCAGCATAACAGCTGTAAATGCTCAAGAAGGATTTTGAGACATTTGACAAAGGATTTCGTACACACTCAACATCATCATATCAAAGTTCTGAATCCATTCTAACAACATAATGTGGTAGTAGAACTGAACTAGGCTTGTATCCATCAAACTTATAAGGTACTACTGATTAGTAACACGTGATCCTGATAGAGAGAACAGATCCTAATTCCTTAACCCCCGGTGGAAGAATGGACTGACTCAGATCAGAATGTCATAAGATAAAGGAGTAAAAAGAGCCTTACATTCCAACCCACAAACAATTCCCCTACATATAACTAAAGAATTTCTAGACTCAACATCGACCAGTTTGGCTTGGAGAACCTACAGGCAGTCCGGCTCTGATGCCAACGCTGTCAGGACCCCGACTCGATGTCACATCGATCTAGCCGGTAACACCTCATATCACTTTGCGGCCTCACGCACGGTATCCCCACGGGTGTCGCCTTACCTTTGCCCGGGACCGTTTGCGCCTTTTGGCTCACGTATATGATAGTGTCGCTAGCATCCATATGATAAAGAGCCCGGGCTGACATGACTAGTCGTAAACCCAAAGTGGCACAGACTTACAGGGACAGGCATCCATGACCCATCTTCGAACGTGTCGGTCATCAGCAAGTGGGTCCGGGCTGTAGCACTGGGCTAGCAGGACTCCGGTAAACCGGGCTGTAGCGGGCTAACAGGACTCCGGTACTCAAAGCGTGACATTTCCCCGAAGGGACAGACACAGGAACGAAGAAGGACACATGCCGGCCAGCCTAAGTGTTCCAGAGCAGTAGCAAGCTACCATGGCTCAGCGGTAACACTAGGAGACATTTCCCGGTAAGAGAGGCTACTAAAGATAAACAACTAGATAGTCAGATCCCACACATACCAAGCATTTCAATCATACACACAGTATGCTCGATATGTGCAAATACAACGAAGCATCACAACATGACTCTACGACTCAAGTACTTTATTTAAGGCTCAGGAAGCCATACATAACATACACAAAGGTACGGGTCTCACGACCCAACATACAAGTCATACAGTCATACAACCAGCAGCGGAAGTAACTTGTCTGAGTACAGACAACTAATAAAATAAAAGAGGCTTGGAAAGCCTAGCTATACTACGTGGTCCTTCACAAGCTCAGGGTCACCACCTGGGTCTTTAGCCTACTCGTTGATGTCAACGTCTACATAGAACCCATCAGAAGGGGTTGCAGCGTCTTCTGTAAAAATGTAAATTATAGCAACATGAGTACAAAGGTACTCAGCAAGACTTACATCAGATCCTACATACATGCTTAGTATCAAGAAGGGTTGGTGGAGTTATTGCAGCAAGCCAGCTTTGACTCTTGGCTAGGCTATCCTACGATACTCCAACTTGAAATGGTTTTGCGCACACGAGTCCACTACTCACCATTTCAATACACTACCGAGGATCCACCTCCGTCTTCCTACGGAAGAGCCATCCTCGGCACTCACACTTATCTTGAGGCTTTTAACAGTTTCCATTTACTTGTCTATGAACTATATAGGCAACCAAGTAGTCCTTTACCGCGGACGCGGCTATTCGAATAGATTATGATCACCCTGCAGGGGTGTACTTCTTCATACATGTTTCCACCACTTAGCATCTGCACACGACATGTGCTCGGCAGACTTCAAGCGAAAGCCGACGTGGGTGTAGACCACGACCTACCTAAACACTTAAGCCTCTAGTCCAGGTTTATCGCCTATTTAGGTTCCATCCGCAGGGAGTCCGGCCGGGGTTTCCCATACGGCCCCGAACGATGTGAACAGGGTTCCCGAGATACCTAACGGGTATTCGGTACACCCGGCCACGTACCTACCGCATCACAGCCCACCCCTACAGTCAGCGCTGTCCACGGCCTCCAGTAGGCTACAAACACCAGAAACTACTTGCAACTCCTGGACAGAGAGCTAGGGTGAATAAGAAGTCGAGCGGGGTCATATTTCAGGGCCCAATGCATGGTAGTAGTTGTATCTTAAATCACGCATACAGATCTCAGTGCTTAAGGTCGGCTTCAATGAAACAACCCACCATGTACTCCTACATGGCCTCTCATCGATACCTTTACCAAATCGTGTTCACCACACCACTCTCATTACCGACATAATCATTTCACTCTAGCCCATCACCCAGATGAACCAGACCTGACACGACTCTAAGCATAGCAGGCATAGCAAGGTAGGAACAACACATACATATGGCTCAATCAACTCCTACACATGCTAGTGGGTTTCATCTAGTTACTGTGGCAATGACAGGTCATGCAGAGGAAATGGGTTCAACTACCGTAGCACACAGCAGTTTGAAACGCGTTGTCTTAATGCAGTAAAAGAGAGCAGGAGCGAGAACATGGGATTGTATCGATATGATCAAATGGTTGGTTGCTTGCCTGACGGGTCGGTGCACTGGTATTGCTCTTCGTCGGGGTTATCACGGTACTCCTCGGGGGCAGAACCTGTCGCAAAGGACACCGATACACAACCATCACCAAACAATGTGCAACAATATGATGCATGCATGAAACATGGCAATATGAGTGTGTTGGGCTAATGCAACTAAAACCAGAAGGGTTTGAACAAATTTGAATCAAAGATTCAAATTTCCAACTCAAACATGGCCTTTTAAAGTGCTTTTCCTTGTTCTGCTTAAAACATCAATTTAACTTGTTTGATCATGCATGAAAATAGTACAGATGGATAGATTGGATTTTTCTGATCATTTTTCATATATAATTTGTCTGATTTGGAGTTACAGATTAAAAGTTATGAATTTTTGAAGTTTAAATAATATTCTGGAATTTCCTGATTTAATTTAAATCCAGAAATATAAATATTGCGCCGGCATGACGTCAGCATGACGTCAGTGGTCAACTGCGGCTGGATGAGGTCAAACCTGACGTGTGGGGTCCACACGTCAGTGACAGGGGGGGTTAAACAGGGTTAATTTAATCCTAATTAGGGGTTAGTGGCGCTGGGGCCCACTGTCAGTGTCAGGGGGGTAGTTAGTTTAACTGATTCGGTTAGTGCTAATCCTAATTAGCTACAGGGCTGGGCCCACCTGTCAGGGACACAGGGGGGTTCCTGCCGTGGTCAAGGTGGGTCAAACCCACCGGCGACATGACGCCGGCGAGGCCCGAGACGGCGGCGCGATGCGGGATCGCGCTACAGGGCACGGGCGAGGCCGTGC
Source organism: Triticum dicoccoides (assembly GCF_002162155.2). Taxonomy (NCBI): domain Eukaryota; kingdom Viridiplantae; phylum Streptophyta; class Magnoliopsida; order Poales; family Poaceae; genus Triticum; species Triticum dicoccoides. Next base: position 70,137,963 of record NC_041380.1, on the reverse strand, counting down.
TTGGGCTCGTTGGAGAGCTCTTGCTCCCGCGCGTCGAACGGTGGTGGTGGCCGTGCCTGGGGTGGCCTGTACCGTCGACGGCGACGACCGTGGCGGCTGCCGGAGCTCGGTTGAGCTCGGGGTCGAGGCTACAACGGCTGCGGGGATGCGGGTTGGCACCTACGGCTTCTACGCGGTGCGGTGAGGGCGTGGGTGTGCTCGGTTGGGCGCTACGGTGACCGTGGCCACGACGGCGACATCGCCGGCGGCGTCGAGCTTCGGAGCTCAAGGGGCCGGCAGCTACAGAAGGCTAGGGACGACGGGGCAAGGGGGAATCGAATCAGTGGCTCACCGCGGAGCTGCAGGGATGGTTAGCGGGCTCGGGGACGGCCGGAGTGCAGCGAATCGACGGCGATGACCTCCGGTGGCCGAGGAGGGGAACGGCGACGTAGGCGGCGATGCAGGGCTTCCGGAGACCCGTGGAGCGGTGGGGAGGAAGAGGGGGTCGAGGCGGAGCTCCTGAGCTAGTCGGGGGAGCGAGGGGTGGCCGGTGACGGCTGCTATGGCGAACGGCGGCGAGGGTGGTGTTCGGCCGTGCGAGAGAGAGAGCGAGGGAGAGGAGGGAGGAACTGAGGGAGAGTGAGAGAGAGCAGGGGGGAGGCGTGGCGTCGTCCGGGGCATCGAGCGAGGAGGGGAGGGCAGGCAGGCAGCCGAGCAGGTGGCGTGGCACGGTGGCGCGCGCGCGCGCCGGCCACACTCCCCTCCCTCTGTCGAGGACGAAGACGACAGAGGAGGGAGGCGGGCTGGGCCGCCTGCTGGCTGGGCCGGCCAGCTGGCTGGGCCGCACAGTGGAGGAGCCCAGGTAAGCTCCTCCTGTTATTTATTTTTCTGTTTTCTAATTTCTGACATTTGTTTTGATTTAAATAATATATTAAATCATTTATTTAACTTATGCCAATTTTTGCAGGAGCTAGATATATTATTCCAGAGCTCCTTTATAATTGGCATAATATTTGGACATATATTAATATATAATTAATATATTTCCAATGCAAATATTTATGCATTAATTCCAAATGCCCAAAATAAATACCTATGAGCTCTTAAAAATATTGGTTTGATTTTTATCTCTGTCCAATATTTTCAGAGAGCAACATGAGCATTTTCTTGGACCCTTTTGGAGAAATTTTTATTTGGATCATTTTCAGGAATGATTCTGAGGGTTTCACAATCCCCATTTCAAGTTAAATGGAAATTTTAAACATGATGCACACACTCTGATGCATGACTAGCTAGGGTGTGACACCGGGTCTGGGGCACACACTGGTCCGGCGTGCTCTCAGAGGCCGCCGCTGACAACTACCGCCGCTCCATCTTCAGAATTGTACTGATGCATCAACCTTGCTCGGTCTACCTATTGTCGATGCCACCACGGCGCCCAATGACACCTCCTCCCTGCGCGCAAACAGCTGTACATATCGCGGTCGCCACTGATTATACCTGGCCATACCTCGGGCCGGGCCTAGCCAAGCCCGACGCAAAAAACCCAGGCCCGGGCCCGGCCATCGGGCCTGTTTTTTGAGCCCGAGCCCGTCCCTAACACGTAAAAGCCCGCCGGTCTCCGGCCCGGCCTAGCCCGACCTTCAGAAAAATGCAAAAACGACGGGCCCGGGCCTGGCCCAGCCATCGGGCTCAAAATCTAGGCCTAAGCCCGGCCCGGGAGCAGCGTCGGGTCGGGCCGGGTCGGGCTTCCCATGGCCAGGTATACCACTGATAGACCTCAGCGCCATGCTGCCACGTACCACCAGCCGACACAGCTTTAAGCCCTTGGAGGATCTGTCGTGCGTATCACCTGCCGACCAGGCATGACCAAGCATAGCACCTGTCGGTCAGGCATGACTTGACATCTCCGCCGAAGCTTCGTGCAAGACGAAGCCGCTCCACCTCCTGCCTCTGACTTCCAGCGCTGCTCCACAAAACGACGCTCCCAAGAGAGAAACGACACCACAGTGTCGCCATCATCCGGTCTGGAACACCAGATCCTAGGGTTTCCCCCAGAGCAATACGAGTGGGTCGACGGAAGTCACATGACGATGCCTTCATCAAGGTAACGACGTGGAACGCCGCCATCGCCCACCGTCGGCTCGGTTTTCACCGGCAACTACATCTCCCCGACTCGCAGCTGGTGCCAGATGACGGATCCCGAGATCCGAACACCCACCCTCAGGCCGACCACCTCTGACGGAAGAGATGACCACCACCGCCGGCTGCACCGGTCAGAACAGATCTGATCGGAGGTGCCGCCGACGAGACCACCAGGCCCTCCACGCCGATGTCACCGATCTGAAGACAGCATGCACGCCACCGCAGCCAAGTCAGCCGCCGCCCGAAGGGCCATCCGCAGCGCCCGCAGCCCTGGCCTTCGCCGCGCCAAGCCGTCGCCATCCGAGGACGGGCCGGCCTCCTACCGCCTGCCGCCATCCGCCGCGCCGCAGATCCCAGATCGGTCGCGCCACCACACGCCTTGGGGTCCGCCCCACCCCGAAGACGCGCGAGAGAGGAGATCCCCGCCACCGCCGTCGGCCCCCAGGCTTAGCCCAGCGGCGTCTTCCGGCGACGGCGGAGGGAGAAGAGGAGGGAGTTTGCGGCGGTGGCGCCTAGGTTTCTGGCCGCCCGAGTCGCCCTAGGGGGATGACGATGCCCTTCATATGTGCAACTACAACTATTTGATAATTTTCTCAAGAAAAAAGCACTGCAAAAAGTAAGATCGTGATATTCAACCAAGACTGAATGCTTTGTTGTGCAGCCGTGCAGAAATTATAATCAACTAACCTAAAGCGTCGGCAGTAGGACATTGAGAGCCGCAAAGCACACTGAAATATTTTATTAGCATTCTGGCGAGCACCATGTTCCTGGGCACTAAATACTCACCTTGATATCCAAATCGAAAGGATCACCGTTATTTCTGCTCTGTCTGATTTGATAATGCACACACACCAGGCGCTTCCATGACAAGGCCTCCTCCGGCATGCACCTGACCATGTGGTCGCCGCGAAACAGCGGAGGCGGCAGGACCTTGAGGCTCGCCTCGGGGCACATCTGCACGAAGTGAGCACCGGGAAGCAGCAACGTCACGGCCACCCTGAAGGTCCTGCCGTGCTTCCCCGTGAACCCAGAAGCCTCCACATGAGCGGGCGCCCTGGAGAAGACCTCCCGAAAGACGTGGAGCTCCATGAGCGGTCTGTCCTCGCCGAAGATGAAATGGATGGTGTCGAGACGGAGCGAGATCCGAGCCTCGCGGCTGTGGCATGAGGGGTGGCGGCGCAGGACTCATCGGCGTCGGCAAGGCGTCTAGATGGCGGAGTTCCACAGGAAGACGTGGGACGGGCGGGTCCAACGTGAAGCTCCTCGGATCCGTCCGGGTTCACACGCGGTGGCGCACCAGAGGCGGATAGCGGCGGTCAGTAGGAGAACAGGGTCGCGGGCGACGTGAGGGGGAGGAGGACCTCGGATGGGTGGGGTCGCCGGTGGGGAAGAGCACGGGGTTGCATCCGGCTGTGTAGGTGCAGCGGCAGACGCGCTAGAGGGTGGGGCGGCAGCTGAAGGCGCGCTGAGCGGCGAGGGTCCGACGGCGGCGGCGGCTAAAGGGGCGCTGTTGGAGGCAGGGCATCGCGCTGGGGATAAGGCGCGGGGCGTGGCGCTGGGTTTTGTCGGATAGCGCGTGAGAGAACCGCGTCTTGCCCCGACCAGGAAACACTTGGCGCTCGTGGGCCGTGCGATATGCTGGCAACGAGCGGTCGAGGCGCGGACGCTCGGTTTAGCGAAATCGTGTCTGGGTCTCTGGGACCAATAATGCTACACGTACAGGAGATTACGGGCGTTTTACAGGCTGACTAGGAGTCCGTCCGACGTGGCTGCGAGGGTGCGAGCGCGCGCTGAACTGAAAAGAAAAAGATAAAATAAAAAATAAAAATCCCGGCGGTTTCCTTTCTCTCCCAAGCGACGACCGGCTCGCCCAGATCGGCCAAGCTATCTGCTCCAGTTCCCCTCATGGCTGTGTGGATGCGATCTCTTTCGACGCGTCAGGATGTGCTACCTTCAGGCGGCGAGGCGACTTCCTCCTCGTTGGATGCCCCATGGCTGCCTCCTCCGATGCGTCGAGGCGATCCCCTGCTTGTCGGCAGTGTCAGGACCGGTTCCTCCAGGGCGACCAGGCGATCCCCTGCTCGTCGGCAGCGTGACGGCCGGCTCCTTCAGAGAGGCGAGGCGGCCTCGTCGTATAGACGCTGGAAGCGCCGTGGGCGAGCCCCGTGGAGCCCTGGGCGGCGTACATGCTAGTCGTACGGCGGCTGACGATGCTGATCGACCTGCTCCTGAGCATGCAGGGCAGCGTCGACGTTCTCATCCCCCCCCGCAGCTGGACCAGATGGACGAGCTAAAGTGCCAAACTGGTAGCTCTGAATTTTGCTTCAGTTTTGCTTCCTGCTAATCTGAATTTAGGGGAAGCTCTGAATTTTGTGCAAGGACTGAATTTTGTTATGTTTTGCAGGGAGAGGAATAGACACTCTAGCAGCAGTGGTATTCTCTATGCAATCAATTCGGTGAAACATTTAGTGTTGTTTCACCGAATCAAAAGAGACCAAAATCAGACCACATATGATTGCAGATTATGCGTGTGTATGTGGAGAAGATGACTGGAGTGTGCAAGTTCCATACAGAATTGCTCGCGTAGTTGGTGTTGATTGTAACGTGTACTTTTCATTATATGATTTTGTGTGGTTGTAAAATCAGACCTTATGAATTAGATCAATATACAAGGTTGTTTGTTTCTTGAAAAATTGATGGATGGTAAATCCTGTGTGACGTATAAGTTGTGATCATAATGTTCCAACTAGAATTATGAATAAGAAATCTGTCCTGATGGAAACATCCTTGTTCTATTGCAAATGTGTGAGACAGAAAACTCTCATTCATGAGAATTAGCTAGCGGCAATGCGCACGTACACATATCCAAGGAAAATTGCAAAAGTATAACAATCTCATAAAGCAAATCTGGTACTTTAGGGAAAAATCCTGATGACAAAATATAAATTTGGTGCCCGGGTGTCTTTCAGCTATTACATTAAAGTTGCCAAGTGCATAGAAAGTACTGCATCCAACCACTTGAAATGACATAAATCTTGTCTAACTCTGATCCACCGTATTGTTCCGCCCTCCAATTCCATCAAAGTGCAACTCAGCAGAACTGGGCACTACAGTCGATCCTTGCTGAACTTGAAACAACATACTTGTATATTCTCCTAGGATTGGAGGCATAACCATTGTCGATAAACCTCCAAATGATACCGTAGTCGATTCTTGGGGTACATTTATGTTGCCAGCGTTAATGCCCAAGTCAAATGATTCCTGTCCAAAGAAGGTGATAAAATAACATTGCTGCTCAAGTGTTTACTAGAAATAAAAGGATGAGAAATAAAGATACCTGAGCTGTGATACTACAAGCCTGGCCATCCAAATAAACATCTTGTTGACTCTGTTTTAGATTGCAAGAAGTCAGTAAAATACATGAAAAAATATTGCTAAACAGCCGGGAGCAAGAATTAGATACCATATGTTCTATAGCATTTTGTTGTAGAATATCATCCTCTGAGGTTTTTCTTTTTTTGCTGGACCTTTTATTTTTCATATTCAAGGAGCGAGCCTGAAACAAATACAATTTTACTGAGCTCACAAGTGTGAATTTAGGTCTTCTTTTTCACAACTGAAAAATGTAATATTCGAAATGATACCTCTTTTTCAGCTTCCTTCTTCTCCTTTATTGCAGCCTTTTTCTTCTCCATTTGTTCTTTTTTCTTCTTCTTTTCGTTTGCTTGGCGAATAAGCTTATCAACCTTAGATTCTTTTCTCACCGAAGGAGGGCGTCCAGCACATCTAACAGTGTGACGCCCCCGATTCAATCGTACACTAATCATGCACGCAAATGTGTACGATCAAGATCAGGGACTCACGGGAAGATATCACAACACAACTCTAAAACATAAATAAGTCATACAAGCATCATAATACAAGCCAGGGGCCTCGAGGGCTCGAATACAAGTGCTCGATCATAGACGAGTCAGCGGAAGCAACAATATCTGAGTACAGACATAAGTTAAAGAAGTTTGCCTTAAGAAGGCTAGCACAAACTGGGATACAGATCGAAAGAGGCGCAGGCCTCCTGCCTGGGATCCTCCTAACTACTCCTGGACGTCGTCAGCGGCCTGCACGTAGTAGTAGGCACCTCCGGGGTAGTAGACGTCGTCGACGCTGGCTCCTGGCTCCTGGACTCCAGCATCTGGTTGCGACAACCAGAAAGAAAGGAAAGGGGAAAAAGAGGGGAGAAAGCAACCGTGAGTACTCATCCAAAGTACTCGCAAGCAAGGAGCTACACTACATATGCATGGGTATATGTGTAAAGAGGCCATATCAGTGGACTGAACTGCAGAATGCCAGAATAAGAGGGGGATAGCTAATCCTGTCGAAGACTACGCTTCTGGCAGCCTCCGTCTTGCAGCATGTAGAAGAGAGTAGATTGAGGTCCTCCAAGTAGCATCTCCAAGTAGCATCTCCAAGCAGCATCTCCAGTAGCATCGCATAGCATAATCCTACCCGGCAATCCTCTCCTCGTCGCCCTGCGGAAAAGCGATCACCGGGTTGTCTGTGGAACTTGGAAGGGTGTGTTTTATTAAGTATCCGGTTCTAGTTGTCATAAGGTCAA
>NC_041380.1:70116451-70128452 GCF_002162155.2 Triticum dicoccoides | reverse complement strand
AGTTTTTGCATTAACATATCCATCAAAGAAGGCATTCATACTCTCACTACGTTGTGTAGTAGACATACCTGCCCAAAAGGCATCTTTCACAAATGCTGGAACCCAACGGTGTCGATAGTTGTAAAGCCCTTTAAGCCATTCATTATCACCAAGATCATACTTCTCAATCATATGCATCCAAGCAACTTCAAACTCTGCAACTGTTAATGAATCATAGACCGCATTGCCAACAGCAACCTTGATGCGATCATATTCATCATACCCACCTAGCTTCTCGGGTATCTTTTTCATTATGTGCCACAAGCACCATCTGTATCGAGATTCCGGAAAAACTACTTCCACACCATTCTGAATTGCTTTTGCTTGATCCGTGACAATTGCTTTTGGTTGACGATTTGACATACATGTGAGCCATGCTTGAAATAACCAAACAAATGTTCCAGTATCTTCATTTGATAATAAAGCACATCCTAGCAAAACTGATTGGCCATGATGATTCACTCCGACAAAACAAGCAAACGGCATATCATATTTGTTCATCAAATATGTCGTATCAAAAGTAATGACATCATGAAAAGAGTCATACACTGCCCTACTTCTGGCATCAGCCCAAAATACATTCCTAAGTCGGGATTCATCATCAACATCCATTACACTAAAAAAGTTTGGGTTGTCGGATTGCATTTTAATAAAGTAGTCACGAACCGCTTCAGCATCACCACTGCCAAGTTTCAGCCTCCTTATTTTCTCTAGAAAATTACGAGAATCTTTCTCACCAAAAGTTAGGTTATGATGACCATCTGCTGCCACAACAAAAGAATTGAAGTTCTTGTTTACCCGAATTCCGGCTCTGTCATTCAACTCAAGCTTTCGCTTAACATGGTAGTCTAACCTTTTGTTGCATCTAAATAACCGAGATTTTAGTGGACTTAATGCATGATTATGATCCAATATGACCTTCGAAAGGTACAACTTCCCATCAGGACCACGAGTAACATTAATTTTAGCTTTGCATCCTAACCCGGCTGATGGATTTGGCTTCAACATATTTCTTGAGTTGGACTGAGTCTTACCATGACGGCTGCAGGAAAGTGTAAGGTACCTCAATTGTCCATTATCATCACTGTTTGAACTTCTTCTCGTCACACCAAAGCCTTTTGCTTTAGCATACTGGGTATAATACTCTCGCACCTCATTCTCATTACCAAAGGTCATCCCCAGTTCAGGATCTCCAAGTGACACATCTGGTTGGGCTTCACCAAGGTCATGTTCAACTTCCACATTGCTTTTCTTCTGCTGCTTAATGCCATCATCGTCGCTTGAAATAGACATGTCACTTGATTCTTGAACAATACAAGTTCCATCATCCATTCCTACAAGCCATGAAATTTTTAATCATTCTCGTACAAAGGCAACATAACTAAACTGAATGGTAACAAATTGACCTAAAAATTGACATGTTAAATTATTTTGAAAAGGTTGTGTTGAACATTACCAGATGCATATACTTAGAAACAAACATAACATTGTGTGCCGAGGTGATGTGATGTGCTACATGCAAACAGATGAAAGATTAATAACTAATCATTTGTAGCTAACTTCAGGGCTTCATCAAGGCGGAAAACTCAGGTACACAGCTTTGATCTACAGATGGATAAATCAAGTATATATGCTGCAGTATCACCAGTCAGACTATCCAAATCGTAACATCATGGCCTTCAGTATACATAGGATTACCTGCCAATGCCGATGTGACGGAGCATGCGACGCCGACGGCTTGAAAAGATCGGCCGAGCAAGCAGCAATGTGCCCTTGGCGGCGCGAGACGGCCGTGGTCGTTCGAGGCGAAAGCGATCGGCAAATTGAGCCGCTGTTCTGTTTTTCCAGTAGCGTAAACATCGGCACGTCCTCCTTTTTCGTTATTTCCTGCCGTTCTGTTTTTTTTTTTTACTTTGCGTAAACAGCGGCATGTTCTCTTTTTTCCTTTATTTCCCCGCAGCTCAGCCACGTCGGACGGACTCCTAGTCAGCCTGTAAAACGCCCGTAATCTCCTGTACGTGTAGCATTATTGCTCTGGGACACTATAAATGGACCGGTGAGGTTGCGCTCTCTGTCGCAGCAAAGCCGGAAAACTGGTCTACCCGGAAGCAAGAGATGGCTGACTTGTCCCTCGTGTGCGCGGCATCGCTCCCACTCACTCTGCTCGCGGCCTACGCGCTACAACCACTGGCCGACGCGCGCCGACGCCTCCCGCCCGGCCCCAGGCCACTCCCGCTCCTCGGTAACCTCCTCGACATCGGCGAGCACCCTCACCGTTCCTTCGCCAGCCTCGCCGACATCCACGGCCCGCTCATGTTCGTCCGCCTCGGCACTGTCCCAGCCGTCGTGGCCACCTCGCCGGAGGCCGCCCGCGAGGTCCTGTAGAAAAAGAACGCCAGCCTGGCCGCTCGCCGTGGCCTGGACGCCTGGCGCGTCATGGACCACGACGCCAACTCCATGGTCGCGCTCCCGCCGCGCGGCAAGTGGCGCGCCTTCAGGCAGCACTCCAGGGCCGCGCTCCTCGGCCCCCGGCCGCTCGACGAGCACCGGGCGGTGCGGGAGGAGGAGGCGCGCGAGCTGGTGCGGCGCTTGTCCGCGGCCGGAGGCGCCCCGGTCGATGTGGCTCGCGAGGCGTTCGTGGCCATGGTGAACGTGCTGTGCCGCGGGATGTTCTCGGAGAAGCTAGATCCGGCCGTGGTGTCGGAGCTGACGGACGTGGCGGAAGAGGCGGCCGTGCTGTCCGGCCTGCCCAACGTGTCTGATTTCTTCCCGGCGCTCGCGGCCCTCGACCTGCAGGGTATCCGGCGCAAGGCGGGGAAGGTGCTCGCGTGGCTGTATACGCTCATCGACGAGCAGATCGAGCGGCGGAAGCTCAGCCGGGCGGACGGCGATGCGCGCAGGAACGATCTGTTGGATGTGTTGCTTGACATGGACGGCGACGTGCAAGACGAGGACGGATGGGTGATGAACCAGGAGTCCATCCGAGGTCTATTGATGGTAAGCATGCAGACACGACCTTAGCATATGTTATAGTTTCTCTCTAAAAAACATGTTATAATTGGCCAAAGTTTTATCCTAAAAGGAGTCAAATACATGCATTATGCAACGGAAAAAGGAGCTACAGAAATATTTTTTTATCGATTTTGCTATTATGAAATGTTTTGTCAGCTCAGTCACTCTTTTTCCCCTTTTTGTGCGTGGTTGCTTTTTCTTGCTTTATTTTCCTTTTCGTTTTTTTATGTAGTATATAGGTCAATATGTGTGCCTGATCTGTGTATTGTGTGTGATTTGTGTGCACGGCGTCGTGCGTGTCGTATGTAGTAGTAGTATATGTGTGTGCACGCACGTGTGCGTATGCACGTTCTTTTTTTTCCCGGCGAGGCGTATGTTTGTTCCTGTACGTGTGGCTAGTGTATGTGCGCAGGAGATGATACCATACATGAGATAACAGGAATCATTATGGAAATCACACTGCTGTCCGAATATACACAACTATGTGTGCTTGCTTACTGTGAAACAATACAATTCGTGTGCAAGTGTTGTCATTTGTTTTGAGTTTTTTTCCTTATTCTTTAAGTATACCGGTGTCTGTAATTCATTTCTTTTAGGGAGTCTATAAGTCATTATTCATTATAACTCATGTTTTCTACCCCCACTCCCACCCAAAGAACCCCTCATGTTTTCTATTTAGTTTTAGTTTTTTACATTATATTATATGTTTTGTTTTAAAAAACAGTTGACATGAAAAAATTCAATCGCATGTTGAATAGTTGCCACAAATGTATTAATCTCATGTATGCATGCATTTTCAGGAATTACTCCTAGGCGCAACATCAGTCCCCACCACAATCGAGTGGGCGATGTCGGAGCTATTGCAAAACCCTCCCGCTATACACAAACTCCAAGCGGAGCTCAGGAACGTCCTCGGCACCCGACCATGCGCATGGATGGAGGAGTCCGAGACCGGCAGCCTCCCATATCTCCAAGCCGTCGTCAAAGAAACACTACGGCTCCATCCCCCGGTGCCATTCGCCACTGGGCTAGCCGAGGAGGCGGTGGAGATAGAAGGCTACAACGTCCCTAAGGGCACGACTGCCCTGGTGAACATCTGGGGGATATGCAGAAATGCCAAGGTATGGGATGAGCCCAACAGGTTCTTGCCGGAAAGGTTCCTGCATAGGGAGATAGAGTTCTTCGGTGCAGATTTTGAGCTGATCGCATTCAGCGCCGGGAAGCGGATCTGTCCTGGGCTGCAGCTCTCGAGTAAGATGGTGCCACTTATACTCGGCTCAATGCTCTATCACTTTGATTGGACATTGCCGGGAGAAGAAGATGCTGCTCCTGTAGATATGACAGAGCAGTTTGGACTGGTGTTGTCCATGGCTGTCCCGCTACGCGTTGTACCTAAGAAAATATTTTAAGGCCGGTCACAGTGAGAGTATTATATAAAGTATAATGCCCACCAACTAAGTAGTTCAGATGAGGTGACATAAAATTGAATGAAGAAAGAAGGATTGAGTATCATAATATGACACCATATCATATTAAACAATGTGCCACTATTTGTCATGCATAACAATAAATAAGTTTACCTACAATATCATTCTTGATACTATGTAGTATGGAGATAGTATCATGAACTTGTATCATACAATACCCCACTACGACCAGCCTGTTACAGTGTTGTGCATGATTAATTAATGTTCAGCTAGGAGTTGATTGAATGAGCTTAATGTGGATTAAGGAGGTTACATTTCCTGCAAGTTAAAATTCCTCTCAATACCCTCTAATCCTCTTGAGTTGATTAGGATTAATCGAACAAGGCCTGCATAGAGAAAATTGCGACCGCCTCTACCCATCAGTGGTGGCGGAAGACTATGTGTGAGCGGCTTGCATTCGGAACACGGCTCAACAGCGCCATCCTGTGCCGGTGCTAGTCCGAGTCGAGCGGGCACGACCAAGTTCATACAGCTGGCCGACACGATACGACACCCCATTCACACCTACTCCCTTCGTTCATAAATATATGTACTAACTGTTAATAAATCAAATGTATATAAATACATTTTAGTGTATTTATTCACTTATTTTAAAATGTATATAGTTTATATTGAAATTGTAAAACATCTTATATTTGTAAACAACTAGAGTATTGCACTAGAGCATCTATAACCAGAGATAGGAAATCCAGGTCCTCAAATGCCCAAGGACACGCCGGGCGCGTCCGCGATCACTGACCGGGCACGTCTTATTTGTTGGTTTCTACACCTACGTCACTCATATCTGAAATCTCAAAACCATACAACCAATGCAACACTATGTAAAAGATGATCATTGGATGAAGCACATGTAGTTCATCGGGTATGTGTGGGACAAGCTGGATCAATCCAACGTGGCGAATGCACCCAAGTCATCCCATATCCGCACCGCCTTTAGACTGAATATGAGAAACGCCGGACGTGCCAGACGTTTCAAACAGTTTAAGGCGCCCGACAAATACTCTTATGTTGTTCAAACCTGAAGCGAGTCACTATCCACACCTCGAGTCATGCACCTACGCCCACCAGAATCCATGAAACCAACTGCAAGCAACGGATCTTCTACGGCCACACAGGCTGGCCTCCGGACATCGGGATCTTCTACAGGACTGCAACCACCTTAACCTCACGTACGCAATCGCATGTGGCCCAATGAGAAGCCAGGCGTGCGCTGCCGCCGGTCCATGTACAGGCTTCATCATATTCATCATAGAAGGAAGTTGCAGCCTCGCCAAGGGACTCCACGCTGCAGCTCCAATCAGCCGTCCACGTACACCGTACACGACTCCATCACGCTTAGGTTCGCTCGAGTACGCCACACAACAGCAGGACATGACGTGCATCCTCGCCGACAGCAACCAAACACACCCTAACCGAACCAGCCGTGCACGATGCATCTTCATCGACGCCTCCTGCATCGAGCCAACTCACACCGTGCTGAATCTCTACGACTAATTCGCATCCAACAAAAAGAAAATCGTTGTCAAGGCCATCAACGAGAAGCGATCTCCACGGCATCATCCACGCCATAGGCCGGTGTACAACCTAAGGTAATTTTTCATCATATACGGCACGGTATCATAGATGATGCGCTGTTTGAAGATGACCCCTTGTGGTGATGACATATCAATGCAGATCGTTCATAAGCTGGAAATCTCCAGCTGCGTCCTCTAATTATATAACTGTAAGATGTGTAACTGAGACAGCATCACGACAACAGCATTGATCACGTGCACGTCATCTACGATGACATGATTGCGTTGATATGACGCCGCTTTAGTGATGACCTCTTACACGGCCATACGGTTCTGACAAAATTGATGTGTGCTCAATGAGTTTTCTCCCGTTCTTACAAAATTGATGGTCTTTTCGCTGATGACACTCTCTGACATCCGCAAGGTGCATCGTCCACGACTGTAGTTATGTCATCACACATTTTTTGACACATCTGTCTATGTGCAGCTACATCGACTACAACGATCACATCGACTATGGCTACTGCATGATCAACTATACCGGCATCAACATTGGCAATGTCGACGACTACTTGTCGGCAACAACTCCAGTCAACATTCGCGTCATCACTATCGTTCACGACACTTCTGTTGTGGCCATGGGAGCATGGGCGGAGCTCTGTTGGGGCTAAACAGGGCCATGGCCCGCTCAGGAATTTCACCAAATTCTTTTACCTATGTGTGTGTTCCTAGTTCCTAGCCCAGCCCACGCAACACACAGTAGGCCCATCCCCTCTCGTCTCATGCTCGCACCGTACATAGAGGCACAACGTCTCCAATTCCCCATCCTCTCATATCTCTGTATGTGCTTATGATTCAGAATCTGCTGACTCCACCTTGTAAGATTCAGAATTAGAAAAAAAACACTTTGGCCCACCCAAAAATTTCTTTCAAGCTCCGCCACTGCATGGGAGGGAATAAAGGAGAGACAGGGAAGACACGAGAAGGGACGTAGTCACGACGATAGGCGCCGCCCCATCAAATGCGCAATTGATAGTGGCAACAAAAGACTTTAAATCCAGTCGCAGTAGTCCGCTTTGCTCCTGCTATAACTGAGGGGAATTTTAGATCATGTCACATATACGTTTTGGGTTTAAAGGCATACAAACGAACACAACAATAAAATATTTAATTACGCTAGTCCATTATTTAATTGCATTCTAGTTGCCTCGTTCACGGAGAAGGAGGTTTTCGATGCTATTGCACAGATGAAAAATAATAAGGCTCCTGGACCGGATGGTTTCCCGGCTGAGTTCTATAAGAAGTGCTGGCACATTATTAAGGGGGATCTTCTACCTATGTTTCATGATCTGTTCTCTGGACAGCTTCAACTATTCCACTTGAATTTTGGGACTATCACACTTCTTCCTAAGAAGACGGATGCGGTCAGAATTGAGCAATTCAGGCCCATATGTCTCCTTAATGTTAGTTTCAAAATTTTCACTAAGGTCGGGACTAACAGGCTCACACAGATTGCGCATTCTGTGGTGCAACAGTCCCAAACCGCTTTCATGCCGGACAGAAATATCCTTGAAGGGGTGGTAGTCCTGCATGAAACGCTCCATGAAATCCACTCCAAAAAATTAGATGGAGTGATTTTTAAAGTGGATTTCGAGAAAGCGTATGACAAGGTCAAATGGCCATTTCTCCAACAGTCTTTGCGTATGAAAGGTTTTGATGAAGCCTGGCGCAGACAGGTTCAATCATTTACGCAAAAAGGTAGTTTGGGAATTAGAGTTAATGATGACATAGGTCACTATTTCCAGACACATAAAGGCCTAAGACAAGGAGATCCGATGTCCCCTATCTTGTTTAACATAGTGGTGGATATGTTGGCAGTCTTGATAGGAAGGGCTAAGGAAAATGGTCAAGTAGGTGGATTGGTGCCTCATCTTATTGATGGAGGTGTTTCTATCCTACAATACGCTGATGATACAATCATCTTTATGGAGCATGACTTGGCTAAGGCAAGAAATATGAAGCTGGTGTTATGCCTATTTGAACAATTGACCGGGTTAAAGATAAACTTTCATAAGAGCGAGCTGTTCTGTTTTGGTAGGGCCAAAGATGAACAGGATGCTTATAGGCAATTGTTTGGATGTGAGTTGGGAGAGCTACCATTCTCATACTTGGGAATTCCTATCCACCATCGTAGGCTAACGAACAGAGAATGGAAGTGCATCGAGGACCGATTTGAGAAGAAACTGAGTTGCTGGAAGGGCAAGCTCATGTCATATGGAGGCCGATTAATCCTAATTAATTCGGTGCTCACAAGTATGCCGATGTTTCTTCTCTCGTTCTTTGAGGTACCAGTTGGTGTTAGGAAGAGACTGGACTTCTATAGATCGCGGTTCTTTTGGCAGGGTGATGAGCTTAAAAGAAAATATAGGCTTGCTAAGTGGGATATCATCTGTAGACCGAAAGACCAAGGGGGTCTAGGTATTGAGAATCTCGAAATTAAGAATAAATGCCTTC
Source organism: Triticum dicoccoides (assembly GCF_002162155.2). Classification (NCBI taxonomy): domain Eukaryota; kingdom Viridiplantae; phylum Streptophyta; class Magnoliopsida; order Poales; family Poaceae; genus Triticum; species Triticum dicoccoides. Next base: position 70,119,886 of record NC_041380.1, on the reverse strand, counting down.
TTAGCAAGTGGTTGTGGAAGCTTTCGTCGGAAAATGATGCTATGTGGGCTCAAATCCTTCGCGGCAAGTACCTCCAGTCAAAAACCTTGTCACAGGTCACAATAAGGCCTACCGACTCGCCCTTCTGGAAGGGTCTCATGAAGGTCAAGCAGGCTTTGTTTAATAGGACAAAGTTTGTTGTTGGAAACTGCACGAGTACACGTTTCTGGGAAGATACTTGGCTCGGTGACACACCCTTAGCCATCCACTATCCCTCTTTGTACCGCATTGTTCAACGACGTGAGGTGTCCGTTGCATCGGTCCTTCAACTCTATCCCCCTTAATATACAGTTCAGACGAGTGCTAGCGGGCAATCGTTGGGAAGAATGGATCCATCTGGTTAGGAGACTGATGGAAGTCCAGCTTTCTCAACAACCCGATGAATTACGCTGGAAGTTGACTAAGTCTGGAGTATTCACGGTTAAATCAATGTATATTGATGTAATTAATTCGAACTCCATTCCTACGTCCAAACATGTGTGGGATGTCAAAGTTCCATTGAAAATAAAAGTGTTTATGTGGTTTGTCCATAAACAAGTAATTTTAACTAAGGATAACTTGATGAAGCGTAATTGGACAGGACCTACTAGGTGTAGTTTCTGCGATCGGGATGAGACTATTAAACACCTATTTTTTGATTGCCCGCTGGCCAAGGTACTTTGGCAGACGGTCCACATTGCTTTCAATATCAAACCCCCGACTTCTGTTTATGCGTTCTTTGGGACATGGCTTAATGGGATTGAGTCTAACGTAGCGAGACATATTCGGGTTGGGGCTTGTGCTTTGTTGTGGACTATCTTGAATTGCAGAAATGATCTGGTCTTTAACAGAATATCATGTATACATTTTTTGCAGGTTTTACTCCGGACTACGGCACTGATTCGTTCGTGGTCGCCAATCACCCAGACGGAGGCCAGGGAGCATTTGGTTACTGGGTCTGTCCGCTGGGAGATGGTAGCTCGGGATATCTTCAACCGGTTTGGATGGCGGTCATGTAATAGGATAGGCATTTAGTATTCCTATCTACTTTACCCAACCGGTTGTGGCATCTTGATTTGGCTAGTTGTTGTTTCTAGCCTTTTTTGGCTCTGTGTGAGTTTTTTCTACTTTTCTACGACCACTGGAACCATGTTGGCACTACTTTATTTTTTAATAAGAGGGCCGTATGCATCGTGCTGATGCAGAGGCCGGAGTTTTTCCCCCTTTTCGAAAAAAAAGTCCATTATTTAATTGTCCATAGTAAATCATGACACACACAAAAAACAAAATACTCTATACCTGAAGCGAATACAATCCCTTTGCAATATTTAATTATTCTTTGACAAATCATGAGGGCTAATCTACCAACTAAGACATTAAGAATAGAGATTCAAAACCTGACACACACAAAAAACAAAAATACTCTATACCTGAAGCGAATACGATCCACACCTCGAGTCATGCACCTACGCCCATCCGAATCCATGAAATCAACAACAAGCAACGGATCCTCTGCGGCCACACACGCTGGCCTGCAAACATCAGTATCTTCTACAGGACTGCAACCACCTTAACCTCACGTACGCAATCCTTGCATGTGGGTAGGCACGTGAGCAATGAGAAGCTTCATCAAACAAGGAAGCCGCAGACCCGCCAAGGGACTCTATGCTGCAGCTCCACTCACCCGTCCGCGTACACCGTTCACGATCCATCATGCTTAGATTCGCTGGAGTACGCCACGCAACAGCCAGACATGACGTGCATCCTCACCGACGCCACACGACGTATCAGCCGAACCAGCCGTGCACGATGCATCTTCATCGACGCCTCCTGCATCGAGCCAACTCACACCGTGCTGAATCTCTACGACTAATTCGCATCCAACAAAAAGAAAATCGTTGTCAAGGCCATCAACGAGAAGCGATCTTCACGGCATCATCCATGCCATAGGCGGGTGTACAACCTAAGGTAATTTTTCATCATATACGGCACGGTATCATAGATGATGCGCTGTTTGAAGATGACCCTTGTGATGATGACATATCAATGCAGATCGTTCATATATCATAAGCTGGAAATCTCTAACGTCCTCTAATTGTATAACTGTAAGATGTGTAACTGAGACGGCATTAGGACAACAGCATTGATCACGTCGTCTAAAATGACATGATTGCATCGATATAGCGTCGCTTTAGTGATGACATCCTACACGGCCATATGGTCCTGACAAAAGTGTTGTGTGCTCGATGGATTTTCTTTGATTCTGACAAAACTGATGCTCCTATCGCTGATGACACTCTCTGACATTCACAATGTGCATTGTCCACGACTGTAGTTCTGTCATCACATATTTTTTGATGCGTCCGTTTATGCGCGGCTACATCGATTACAACGACCACGTCCACTGTGGGCTGTGGCTAGTGCATGATCAACTATATGGGCATCAACATTGGCTATATCGACAACTACTCGTCGGCAATAACTCCAGTCAACATTCGCGTCATCACTACTGTCCACGACACTTCTGTTGTGGCCATGGGAGGGAATAGAGGAGAGGCAGGAAAGGCACGAGAAGGGACGTAGTCACGACCATAGGCGCCGCCCCGTCAAAGGCGCAATTGATAATGGCAACAAAAGACTTTAAATCCAGTTGTAGTAGTCCTCTTTGCTCCTGCTACAACAGAGGAGAATTTTAGAACACACTAGTAGAAAACAGGTAAATAGTCCTGGTTCAACAGGCCTTTAGTCCCAGTTCTGGAACCGGGACAAAAAGGTCGGAACTAAAGCCTAAAATCTTTAGTCTCGGTTCGCTTACGAACCGGGACAGAAGGGGCTCCACGTGGCCGCTGTGGGGCGCCCAGGCAGGAGGACCTTTAGTCCAGGTTGGTAACACCAACCAGGACCAAAAGGCAGCCACGTGTCAGCAGATCGTGGATGCTAGGGTTTTTGGTTTTTTGAAGGGGGGGGGGGTTTAGGGGTTTTGGAGGGTTAATTTAGGGGTTTCATATTATGTTAGCTAGCTAATAAAGAAAAGTGACATCTCTTTATCTACGTGCTTGGTTGACGCTAGCTACTATACATATAGAGAGAACTCGACACGCTAGCTAGTAAGCAAATGAAGAAACCATTAATTACACAAGATCATCATGAACATATACAAAGAGAAGTGACCTCTCTTTCTCCGAGAGATTGGTCGAACAACGAGTTTTCGTATATCTATCCGACGCTACTACATATATACAATATAACATCTCTTACAATCCCTAACATCTAAAGTCCATATCAATTTCCAAATGGTATTCTCCCTTCTCATTTATGACGTGGTCAAGAAAGAATGCCGCCAATTCCTCTTGAATTGCTCATATGCGATCATGTGGTAGGAGTTCATCCCGCATCTGCCAAATCTAATTTAAAGAA
>NC_041380.1:70073575-70116174 GCF_002162155.2 Triticum dicoccoides | reverse complement strand
AATTGTGAATATTATTGTTTACATACTTCATATTGTTTTTCAGAGTAGCCTCCCTGAGAGGTCGCGTTGTAGATGAACTCGCAAGCATAGTATCCACATAAATTATTCCCACCTTCCTGCCACAAGCACTTTACGAGAAATTGAGTTCAATCAAACTGATAATCAAGCATGATAAATGGTATTGATGAAACTAGAATCAATGGGAGATGCGCGAAACTAACTAGTACTACTTACTTTCGGGTGTGTAAATCACAGCTCCCTCGGCAGTCCCAGAACCATTCCGGTGAACTCTTTCCAAACCCTGCCGGACAAATAAAATAATTACTTGATATCAGGAAATGAACAAAGTTGCCGATATGGTGCGATAATGATCGATTGAACTTACTTCAGGAGCATTTCAGTCATGTTCGGATAGTCCTGGGGATCTTTTCGTCTCGAGTCTAAGGCAGTTACTACTCCCCGTCAAGCTTAATATCTAGCAGAATAAAGTGGAAGCTACGCACGCATGCATAACTCATGAATTACATTACTATAACATCGAGTAAGCGAAACCGACACAAGACAGTAACACTCACTTGAAGTTGTAAGGAACGAGTATTTTTCCTTTGTTTTGATTTCGAAGTAAGCATTGTAGCAAGTTGTCCTCAGTATCTTTGACTCTGTTTTTAACCGATCATTCATTTATGGTATTTGGGTTAATGAACCCAATGTCATAGATTTGTGCTTTTTTGCATTCGACGATCTTCAATCTGCATAATATAGTGAGGATAATTATATATACATGCAATGAAAGAGCTGAGCTATAGAGACTTAATTACAGAAGTAATACTTACAGACAGCAGGAAGTCATGAGTTGTTTGTCGAGGGCTGCTTGATTGGAATAACTCCACAAATTCAACCGGCATCACCTCAGTTCCAACGAGGTCGTGCTCCTCTTTAATTCCCAGCATCAAAGTATCCTTCCCAGACTTGCTGCAGGTTTCCATGTACCATTCATGCAATCTTCGCATCATCATTGTTAGAGGAGGATGATCAGGTTTGATGAGAGGTACTACCTCTTGCGCATGCATTGGTTTTCCCTTGAAGAGGAAAGGGTGATGCAGCACAATAACGTAAGTATTTCCCTCAGTTTTTGAGAACCAAGGTATCAATCCAGTAGGAGGTAACACACAAGTCAACTAGTACCTGCACAAACAAACAAAAACCTCGCAACCAACGCGATAAAGGGGTTGTCAATCCCTTCACGGTCACTTACGAAAGTGAGATCTTATAGAGATAATAAGATAAATATTTTTGGTATTTTTATGATATAGATTGGAAAATAAAGATTGCAAAATAAACAGTAATAGAAATAGCAAATTGATATGAAAATAATATGATGGAAGATAGACCCGGGGGCCGTAGGTTCACTAGTGGCTTCTCTCAAGATAGCAAATTCTACGGTGGGTGAACAAATTACTGTCGAGCAATTGATAGAAAAGCGAATACTTATGAGAATATCTAGGCATGATCATGTATATAGGCATCACGTCCGCGACAAGTAGACCGAAACGATTCTACATCTACTACTATTACTTCACACATCGACCGCTATCCAGCATGCATCTAGAGTATTAAGTTCATAAGAACAGAGTAATGCATTAGGCAAGATGACATGATGTAGAGGGATAAACTCAAGCAATATGATATAAATCCCATCTTTTTATCCTCGATGGCAACAATACAATATGTGCCTTGTTGCCCCTGCTGTCACTGGGGAAAGGACACCGCAAGATTGAACCCAAAGCTAAGCACTTCTCCCATTGCAAGAACGATCAATCTAGTAGGCCAAACCAAACTGACAATTCGAAGAGACTTGCAAAGATATTTAAATCATGCATAAAAGATTTCAGAGAAGAATCAAATATTCTTCATAGATAATCTTGATCATGAACCCACAATTGATCGGATCTCGACAAACACACCGCAAAAAGAATTACATCGAATAGATCTCCAAGAGAATCGAGGAAAACTTTGTATTGAGATCCAAAGAGAGAGAAGAAGCCATCTAGCTAATAACTATGGACCCGAAGGTCTGTGGTAAACTACTCACACATCATCGGAGAGGCTATGGTGTTGATGTAGAAGCCCTCCGTGATCGGTTCCCCCTCCGGCGGAGCACCGGAAAAGGCCCCAAGATGGGATCGCACGGGTACAGAAGGTTGCAGCGGTGGAAATAGGGTTTCGTGGTGCTCCTGGATGTTTTTGGGGTATATGGGTATATATAGGAGGAAGAAGTATGCCGGTGGACCTGCGAGGGGCCCACGAGGGTGGGGGGCACGCGTACCCCCCTGTGTGCGCCCTCCTGCCTTGTGGCCTCCTCGCTTCTTTCTTGACGTCCACTCCAAGTCTCCTAGATCACATTTGTTCCGAAAATAACTCCCCCGAAGGTTTCATTCCGTTTGGATTCCGTTTGATATTCCTTTTCTGCGAAACACTGAAATAGGCAAAAAACAACAATTTGCAGTGGGCCTTTGATTAGTAGGTTAGTCTCAAAAATAATATAAAAAGGTATATTAAATCCCATTAAACATCAAAAACAGATAATATAATTGCATGGAACAATAAAAAATTATAGATACGTTGGAGACATATCAAGAGGCTTTCCGTACTCGTATTTGAAGATCTCTACCACCTCTAACATTTCAAACTCTACATCATCGCCTAGGTAATCAGCAAGATTGGTACCGGGCACTAGCCCCGGATGATTAGCGACGATATCGCTAGACACCTTCAGCAGGGAGCACGATTGGTTCGCCTGTTCGCCGAGCTGGCGAATTTGTTTCCCACTTCTTCATTGTGCAAACCATGTATCACTAGAAGTACTTCCTGACCGCCGCACATCTTCATATGTCTTTTTAAGATAGCGGACATAGTTGGAATCTGGCGGAGGCGATGGTGGTCGCTTCAGGGCATCCAGACTGCGCTTCACTTTCACCGGATCTACCGTTTCCTTCGGAGGTTGAGGTTTCCGTGCAAAATGGTCCCTCACTTGGGCAGCACAGATGTCCTTGGTTTCCTCGTCGGTCCTCTCATATGGTAACTTTGCCGGAGCCTTGAGACATGGACCGTATTTGAATTGCTTTCCAACTTTGCTTGTACTACTATCCACCAGAGCGACGGTGTCTCTCGTCCACCATTGCTGACGCGATGGAGTCCGCTGACAAGCCAGAGGAGGCGGAGGAGGAGGCGGAGTGCACTAACGCGCCGGAGGAGGCGGAGTGCCATCACATGCCGGAGGAGGCAGAGGATGAGGCGGAGTGCCCTGATCACTCATCGGAGGAGGAGGCGGAGGAGGCGGAGTGCCCTGACTCGCCGGAGGAGGAGGAGGAGGCGTCCAGTTTGGAAGCTTGATGTACTCCTTCCTCCATAGACAGGTACTCCTCAAAGCATAAACCAGATGATTTTCCCCTTCACGTGTAGGGTAGTCAAGCTCCAGTTCCTCAAATCCCTCCATTATTTCATCCACCGTCACAACAACATAGCCATGTGGAATCGGACAATAATGAAAAGTTCCGTCAGCTTGAGGAGGTACAATAGAGTCGACAGCCTCCTTCAAAGTCAGGTTCTGGCATTTTGTCATTATGTCGCAACGTTGATCCTCTGTGATAGTATCCACCGGGTAGCAAGGAGCCGTGAAATCAGGCTAAACGAGCTCCGTGGAAGCGACGCTACTTCTCCACTGAGATGGTGGGGTAGCTTATGGGGCAGCGTCGAAGCAAGGATCTTCGTGCCACTGAGATGGTTGGCCGGTAGCTGCAAGTTCCTCTAGCTTTGCTATTCTTGCATTGAGATTCTGCATTTCGCTCACTTCCGTTTTCCTCTTTCTCTCTCGGCTTCTGTAACCACCACTGTCTGGAAACCCAACCACCCATGGAATGGGGCCTGGTGTGCCTCGTGTTCATCCATGGTGCTCAGGATTTCCGAGGGCCTCTGTCAGCTCGTCCTTCTCTCTGTCGGTAATGAACGTCCCTTCCTGCGCTGCCCTAATATATTGCTGAAGCTTCTTGATGGGTATTTCAAGTTGCTCGTCCGTCCAACGACACTCCCCTGTTTCTGGGTCCAAAGTTCCCCCAACCCCGAAGAACCAAGTCCTTCAACAATTTAGCCAGTTCAATGTCACTGGTTCGACCCCTTTAGGAAGCAGGTCTTGCTCAGCTTTGTCCCACAACGACCGGGCTTTGTAGTAGCCACCTGACTGTAATGTCCCGAGGCCGATGCGCCTGGTGTCTTCTAGTTATTCGCCGTTGTTGCCATGGCATTCGCTTGCATGTTGATCCTTGCCATGTCATCATGTGCATTTCATCTGCATGTTTTTCAAAACTTGCATCCGTTCGGGTCTCCCAATTCTCTCTGTTGTCTGTTCTGAGCCCAACCACATTCGCCCGCGCCCGCGGCACCTCCGATATATTATTTTATAAGTGGGACAAAATGTTCTCGGAATGGGAGGAAAGTTGGCGGGCGGTGTTGTGTTGTTGTAGGTAGGCCACCTGCCAAATTTCATCGCATTCGGAGTCCGTTAGATGCCCCAATGAATAACTATAGTGACATTATAACCAGTCTATTCGTCGGGCGTATCGGTCTCTGAAACAGTAGCCGGGCCTCCCTCTTCTCTTCCCTCTTCTCAGCCCACACCCTTCAACAACAACCCACTAGCCCATCTAAACCCCCTCCATGCTCATCACTATCGGATCATGATTGTGTGGGCGAAAACGGCTCCTCCATAGCCCTCTCCTAGCTCCATATGCCTATATAAACACCCCCTCATCCTAAATTTCAGCAAACCCTAGCTCCTAGCCTCCCCCGAACCTCCAGCCGCTGCACCTTCCTCATTTTCCGTGCTGGCCTAATCCGCCGCCACCACTTGTCGCTGCAGCGCCGCCACCCGTAGCCAATGGCCTCGCGCCACATCAGCCCCAAGCTGCCTCATCACCAAATCCATGCGTGCCACCTCAGCTCCTAGCGCCTCCCGCCGCCACCAACCCGCCAGGCCCGGGCGAGGCCTGTGGAGACCATCCACCGCTGCCCCGAGCGCCCCACCCCCGCAGCAGCCCGGGCTCGCATGCCCCTCCCCCCGTTCGCTCGACCCGCCACCGTAGAGCCTCGCCGGAGACCAGAGCACACCGCCTCGTCGGAGTTGCATCCGCCGCCGGCGAGCACCTTGACGAGGCCAGATCCGCCGCCCTCCTCCTCTTCATTTTCCCTGTCTCTCTCCTTTCTAACCTCTCTCTCTCTCTCTCTCTCTCTCCGCTCGCAGCTCACCGCCACCACCATGGATGCCACCACTGGCCGTCATCGCGCCTCCGCCTCGCATCTTCTTTGATCCAGACAGATCCGGGGTCCCCAGGCCTGAATCTACCCATTGTCGCGCTGCTGGACGTCCTCCCTCCCGCGCCGGAGTCCCACGCCGCTGTCTCGACCTCCACTCCGGCGCCGCCACCCTCTGTGTCGTGCGCAAGCCCCAGGGACGGCGACGCCTCACCCCTCGTGGGCTGCGCAGTGCTGGAGGCCCAGCCCCGCCGTTCCCGCCGGCGCCCGACCTCCTCCACGATCTGGGCGAAGTCCCACTAGGTGAGCGCCCGCCAGCCCAATCCCACTCCATGTGCGTAATATAACATCCCGCGCTTGCTCTGTTTTTCCCTGGAAATCGCCTAAGTCCTTTATCTGTTAATATCATCCATGCATCTTGTGTACCTCATAACTTTGTGCACATTTGTCCGTTGCTGATGTTCTTTATATTGAAATGTTAATATCTTGATGCTCTACATGATGGTGTAGTTTGCATGCATGTTACTGTTAATATTGATGCCTTAATCTCTATTGCAAAAGAGCTAAATGATATAATCTGCTAAAAATTGCTGAAACATTCATATTTGTCTTTTTCATAGCATTTTGTGTGATTTTATTTTGAGCATCATGCCAACATGTTTTAGGAGCATAATCGTGCCATCCTTGCATTGGCGCAATCCATGTATTTTGATATGACATTTGGTGACTAGCACAAGCTTGCAAAGTGTGGTACTTGATGTTTCTGTTTTCAGCCACTTAGTGATTTCTGCTAAGTCTGAACCTGCTATATTATTTTGTCAAGTTTACATTATACTACTAGTGAATCTGTGCATATTTTGGAGATGCTCAGTAATGATGGTTTGAAGCTCATGTTATGCTATATCCATAAATTCTTTTGATTGCAATTATGTTCTACCTTAGCTTGCTATTACCATGCTCTTAAATTGCTAAATAATGTTTCTGTCAGTCTGTTAACAGTAAGTTCATTTTTTGCCAAGTGAATAGTTAGTGTTCTATGCATCCTATGACCATGTTCTTGACATGAGTAGTTGCACAAGCATGTCTTCTTGCTGTTGGGTGTATTTGCATGCCATGATATGCTTTGTGGTGAGTTGCACAAGCTTGCAAACATGCCTATTTATCGTTGTTTTTGCCATGTCCAGTAAATTCCACTAAGTCTGAGAATCTGTTATAACTTGCAATCTTGATTTGATGAATTCCATTGATCTAGGGGTTATTTGGAGATGCTTAGTAATCGTGTTTTTCCATGTTCAACCAGTACTTATATGCCATGCTTTTGTTTGCTATGTTCTTGCACTGTAACATAATTGTTTCTTGCCTCCAACATGTCAACATGTTATTCCTGCTGACATGTATGCCCTGTTTTTCACTAAGTCATAATCTGCGTTATAAAGTTGCTTTTTTAATTGATCATATTGTCTTAATCTTGAATCCTATGAACCTGAACCATCATGATATTTGAAGTATGTCATCTATAATTTAAGTGCATATTAAGTTTGTGCTCATATGATTCCTGTAGCATATTGTTTCCATGATTGCAAAGTGCCTAGTTGCTGTTTGGGATAGATTGTGTTTGAAACTTGTTTCGTGTGTATGTGATGAACCGTTGCTCCGTTTTGAGCATGATCTATATGAAACTTACTTAGTTTTGCATGTAGTTTTATATTACCTTGTTGCAACCTTGCTTTGGAGTGTTTGTGGTTGTGTGTTGCTTGCATTTGCATCAATGCCATGTTTAACTTGTTTTGCTCATATCTTCTAGGTCGTAGCTCGGAATTAAATGAACTTAATATGCAACTTGATTAGAAAAATGCGTAGATAATCTTGGTGCACTTTAACTTGTTTAATAAATCTAACATTGTGTTTTAATCAGATCAGTACCAATTTCGAAATTTGCATATGGGGAGTTTCCAGAATTGTTATATGTTGTTTCCGGCCTCATTTAAACTTGCTTTGTTGTGATGTTCTTGTATGCATCATCTCTTGCCATGAGTAGCATCATGTAGCCTTATCATGCATCATACTTTGTTGAGCATCATGTCATGTTTATGTGTTGTGTGTTTACCGTGTTGTTTGCTTCTTTCCGGTCGTGCTTCTTCACGATAGTTCATGTTTCATTGCGATCATGAGGATTTGTTCGACTATGTTGGTTCAGCTACTTCATGGACTCGTTCTTCTTCCTAGCGGGATTTCAGGTAAGATGACCATCACCTTGGATCTCACTACAACCTTTGATATGCTAGTTGTCTCGATGCTATCGCTATGTCGCGCTACCTACCACTTGTTTATCAAGCCTCCCAATAAGCCATGAAATAGCCTATAACCTTTTCCACCATCCTTGCAAACCGTTGTTTCCCTATGTTACCGCTCTGCTCAGCTCCTCTTATAGCGTTGCTAGTTGCTAGTGCAGTTGCAGGTTGTTCCATGTTGGGACATGGATATCATGGATATTATGGGATATCACAATATCTCTTATTTAATTAATGCATCTATATACTTGGTAAAGGGTGGAAGGCTCAGCCTTTTTCCTGGTGTTTTGTTCCACTCATGCTGCCCTAGTTTCCGTCATACCGGTGTTATGTTCCTTGATTTTGCATCTCTAACACGATGAGGCCTCATTTGGTACAAGGGGATTGAGAGGGTTTCTAGAGGATCAACCCCGCGGGGCCTAAAAACCTCTGAAAACCCCGACGGCCCATTTGTTTCATGTGGTTTGCCCAACCCAATCCCTTCCATCCCCCTTCGACCCCCTTCAATCCACGTGTCTCCCAAGCCTAGAGGGCACAGGCAGGGAACGAGATGGCAAAGCGATGATGCCGCCCCGCCGCCACCGAGGGGAGGCGCCCTGCCATCGGGGAGAGAGGGGGACTAGGGTTTACGCCACCGCACCGCCGCTCCCTCCCCTTCTCCACTCCCCGAGCAAAGGCGGGGACTAGGGTTTACACCGATGCGCCAACACCGCCTCCCCTTCTCCGCTCTTCCTCTCCGGCGACCCCAGCCACCTCCGAGGCCCTCCCGTTCGTCGATATGCATCGCCGCCCCAGCCCTCCGCCACGGAACCCAAGCTTGCTTGTCCCCTAGGTAAGAGTTGTATTTTATTTCCTGTGGATGTACGTGTGCTGCTTAATTCCCCTATATTTTCGACTATATCTTGAATCCCTTGCATTGTTGATGCAAGTCGGGTGTCTCTTTGTAGGTCAATTGACTTCATCTATGATGATCTTGATCTCTAGCTAGTCGATTATGTAGACTTTTGGTTTCAGTTCAGTCCGATTAGACTAATCTGCTGCTATATATAATCTGGGTATCTAATTTGTAGGACAACCGAACCGAATCGCATCATGCATGAGTGTGAGACTGAGTTAAGTACTAGCATAATGCCTAGTGTATTTTTTTAGCTTTTGAACCGAACTGAATCACATCGTAAAAGGAAACATAGAGAAATTTAAGTACAATTACAGTTTAGTTTCATGCTGCAATTGACGATTGAATTCCATCATTTGATTGCACGCTGATCCCGAAAATTTAAGATATGTTTATTGAATAAGCTTAATCACACTTGTTATTTTTATAAAATTTACTACAGAATGGTTGTTCTACGGTGCGAGGGTTAAAAAAAGCTTAATCACAGGATCTGTAAACTACAACGACTCATCCAAAAGTATGCATCATGCAGTTTCATTACTAGTCGATGTGGTGGGACTAGTAATGTTGCTCTGCATATTATCCATTTGCTCCTGGAATTGCAACATACTATTTCTGGGCAATGCTATGCTTTCAATACTTAATTGTCTTGTGTGATGCCATTTGCTCTGTTCCTAGAAATAGGATAGCAGTCTAGAATAACTTTATGATGATGATGTTTGCACCCATCCCCTGTTTTTTGTAAATTGTACTCTGCATTGCTTACCAATATTCTTATCTAATTGTGCTGATATAGTCTGTAGGATGGATGAACTAGTACAATGTACACCTCATGCTGGTTATCTGGGAGCACCGATCACCTATTTGTTTGTTTGTTTGTTTGTTTGTGAATCTTGTTCTGTGTTGCATTAGCTTACTAGTAGTATGCTTGTTATCTTGGGAGCATCATCCATACTAGTACATGTAGTTCATTACTATCTATTCGTCTAGCTAGCTAGCTAACTTGGTCCATTTCCGTTGAACTGAATCTATGTACTGAACCTTCGCTAACTTGATCTCCCTCCATGGACCTTGTAGCCTCTTCCACGCTCCACCAGCATCAGCCTTCTCCACGCCTCGCAGCCATCAGCCTCCTTCACACCTACCGAAGAGCTGGTATTTTCCCCGATAAGATGTAACTTTTTCTTTTCATGTTATCGCCATCATAAATCATTTGAGAATAAGTTTTATTGTGATTACTTGCAGTAGCAAACTGAATCTGTGTACCAAATTAGTCTTGGCGGCAAGATATGTATGGATCATTTTAGAAACAATCGATGAATTTTAGAAACAGTGATCTCAGACCTTGCTAACTTGTTCTTTATAGCACGAATGCTATTTATAAGAACTTGGTCCATTTCTGTTGAACTGAATTATGTAATGGACCTTGCTAACTTGTTCTTATTTTGACAGAGATTGATGTTTTCATGTAGAGTTATTACGAGTATTTGCTTTTGGCCTTCTTTTATGTGGACTCAAGATCGATGTTTTCATGCAGAGTTATTACAAGTATTTGCTGCTTCCAGGCCGGAGTTAGATGGTAACAAAGGAAAGAGCTCAATTGCCAATGGCAACATGAAATGCAGCCACCGAAATACAAACATGGCTACCACCTATGTTAAACTTTGGTTGTAACAGAATATTATGAGGACATGTTGTTCTTGTAACAAAATAATCTGGGAGCAAGTTATAATCTGGGAGTAACCTGTTCTTGTAATAGAATATTGTGAGGACCGACATGGTTAGAGTTGTTAAACTAGCAAAGATGGGATTTTTAATTGCACTGTTGCCATCAGTCTATTATATCAAACCCCGTCTACCAAACATGTTTTTATGGAAGGGGATTGGAAACTTGGGGATGTGAGGGGAATTGAGGGGATTGGGTGGAAGGAAGGGATTCACCAAATCCTCCTGAATCCCCGCCTCCCAAAACCTCTCAAATTCCCTTGTACCAAATGAGGCCTAAGGGTTTATGGGCCCCTCTTGATAGTTCGCTTTGAATAAAACTCTTCCAGCAAGAACCAACATTGGTTTTACCATTTGCCTAATAACAACTAAAACTTGCATAGGGACCTACCGGCCCCCGAGGTCTCTTAATCCACCCACGTGCCAATGCTCCTCATGAGTGTTGGTCCAAACCAGGCGATGTCCAGCGCCCCCTAGGCAGCCAGGGTCTCAGCCAACCCGACGTCTTGCCCATCCGGTGTACCATGAGAATGAGATACATGTGACTCCTATCAGGCTAGGTCAGTGCATCGGGAGGTCTTGCTGGTTTTGTTTTATCGTTGTCGAAATGTCTTGTGCACCGGGATCCCGAGTTTGATCGGATGTCCCACGATGGAGGATTGTCTCCGTGGATCGTGAGCTTGTCATGGGCTAAGTTGGGACACCCCTGCATGGTTTAAACTTTCGAGAGGCGTGCTCGCAGTTATGTGGCAGATGGGAATTTGTTAATATCCGATTGTAGTGGACTTGAACTAAACTCAACTAAAATACACCAACCGTGTGTAACCTATATGGCTTCTTCTCTCTCTTTGATTCTCAATACCATGTTCTCCTCGATGTTCTTGGAGATCTATTCGATGTAATACTCTTTTGTGGTGTGTTTGCCGAGATCCGATGAATTGTGGATTTATGATCAGCTTATCTATGAATATTATTTGAATCTTCCCTGAATTCTTATATGCATGATTTGATATCTTTGCGAGTCTCTTTGAACTATCGATTTGGTTTGGCCAACTAGATTGGTTTTTCTTGCAATGGGAGAAGTTCTTACCTTTGGGTTCAATCTTGCAGTGCTCGATCCTAGTGACAAAAGGGGAACCGACACGTATTGTATTGTTTCCATCGAGGATACCAAGATGGGGTTTTCATCATATTGCTTGAGTTAATTCTGCTACATCATGTCATCTTACTTAATGTGTTACTCCGTTCTTTTGAAATTAATACTCTAGATGCAGGCAGGTGTCGGTCGATGTGTGGAGTAATAGTAGTAGATGCGGAATCATTTTGGTCTAGTTGACACGTACGTGATGCCTATATTCATGATCATTGTCTTAGATATCGTCATAACTTTGCACTTTTCTATCAATTGCTTGGCAGTAATTTGTTCACCCACCGTAATATTCTCTATCTTGAGAGAAGCCTCTAGTGAAACCTATGCCCCCCCGGTTCTGTTTTCCATCATATAAGTTTCCGATCTACAATTTTAGTTTCCTATTTACTTTCTTTGCAATCTTTTACTATCCGTCCCATAAACCAAAAGTACCAAAAATATTACGTTACCGTTTATCCATCTATATCAGATCTCGCTTTGCAAATAACCGTGAAGGGATTGACAACCCCTTTGTCACGTTGGCTGCAAGTTGGTGTTTGTTTGTGCAGGTATTCGGTGGCTTGTTGCGTTGTCTCCTATTGGATTGGTACCTTGGTTCTTAAAAACCAAGGCAAATACTTACTCTACTTTGCCGCATCACCCTTTCCTCTTCAAGGGAAAAAACAACACAAGCTCAAGAGGTAGCAGGAAGAATTTCTGGCGCTGTTGTCGGGGAGATCTACGCCAAACCGAGACATACCAAGTACCCATCATAAACTCTCACCCCTCGCATTACATTATTTTCCATTCGCCTCTTGTTTTTCTCTCCCCCACTTCTAAAACGATTTTCGAAAAGATTTGCCTTTTCTTCGCCTTCTTTCCGTATGTCTTTTTGTTTGTGTTTCCACATGCCTTCTATCTTCTTGCATCTTTGCTTGCTAAAAACCTATTGATGTGGATCCACTTAAATTTTTCTACTTGGATCATCTTCGATCTATTTGTGCTCGTGCTGAAACCCCAACTAGTTTAGTTGAGGGGAAATCTTTAGATGAGCATGCTCATTTTGTGCATCATCGTTTGTCTGAAAAAGGGAGACTCTTATGGAATCAAATAAACAGTTTGCTATGCTATGCTTGGAATCTTTGTGAATTTTTTTTATTTTACTTGTTGCTCTAAGAACCCTAAAAAACACCTTCCCTACCTATGTGAGTTTAATGATAATGAAATCTTATCTTCTTATGAAAAGGGTGTTTATAGTTACTATGATATTGAACAAATTGAAGAATTTGTTGCTTTTTAGGGTGCTTATGAATTTGCTTCTTTGATTGAAACGTATGATATTACTCTCTACAAATCTGAAAACTTGGACATACTTAAATATTGCTAAGAAAACTATGCTCATAATGCCTATGTCAAAGAATTTATTGAGAGAATGACCATTGCTTTGGAAGAAAATAATGATATGCATGAATTTATAGATAGTTATGATTCCAATGATTTGATTGAAATATCTCTTGATGAACATGATGCTTCGTACTCTTGTGGCCATGATGCCAATATTTATGGATATGAATTGGCTGTAGTTACTTATGTTAAACACGAGATTATTGCTATTGCACCCATACTTGATAGTTCCTTGAATCAAAAGCATGATTGCAATGATTTTACTATGGATTATATTAATGTCAATTGTGTTAATAATATGCAAAATCCCAAACTTGGGGATGCTAGTTTTGCTATGTCTACTACTTAATGCAATGATCATGATTGGGGTGATAATGCTTCTTATGACCTTGAAAATGTATTTAAACCTCATGATGAATTTGATATTGATAATATTTGCGATAATATTGAAAGTGGGTTTGGAAGAGTGTAAAATTTAGGAATTATGATCCCACTACTTTGGAGATTGATCGATCTTATGAAGTTTTTGATAAAAGTGAGTTTGGAGAGGTCATGACTTTATTTTATGATAATCCCACTATTTTGGAAGAGTGCAACTTTGCATGCATGAGGATCATAAAGAGAAAATTTTATGTGATAGCTATATTGTTGAATTTGATTATGATCTTACATGTAATTATTATGAGAGAGGGAAATATGGTTGTAGAAATTTTCATGTTGCTTAATTACCTCTTGTTATGTTGAGATTGCTATTGTTTCTTTCTTCTTCCTTGCATATGCTAGATCTTGCTTGTCTTGCTAATTTGTTTTCCTATAAAATGCCTATGCATAGGAAGTATGTTAGACTTAGATGTGATTTTCATATGCTACATGATGCTCTCTTCGTGTTTCAATTGCTATCTTTTATGTGAGCATCATTGAAATCTCATTGCCTAGCTAAGGGCGTTAAACAATAGCGCTTGTTGGGAGGCAACCCAATTTTATTTATTTATTTGCTTTTTAGGTTCTGTTTTGCAATAAATAATTCATCTATCCTCTGGTTAGATGTGGTTTTATGTTTTAATTAGTGTTCGTGGAAAGTAAGACCTTTGGGATAGCTTACGGTGATAGTTGATTTGATCCTGCTAAAAAACAGAAACTTTTGCACCCAGGAGATTAGTTTTCATTTTTAACAAAAGCACGATAAAATACTGATTCTTTTTGCAAAGCAATAATAAAGAAATTTCTTAGGACTTCCTGTTTTCTCAGGATTTTTGGAGTAACAGAAGTACTCCAAATATCAAGATTGCTACAGACTGTTCTGTTTTTGACAGATTCTGTTTTCCGCGTGTTGTTTGCTTATTTTGATGAATCTATGGCTAGTATCGGGGGGTATGAACCATGGAAAAGTTGGAATACAGTATATATTACACCAAAATAAATAAATAATGAGTTCACAACAGTATCAAAAGTGGTGATTTATTTTCTTGTACTAACGGAGGTTACGAGATTTTCTGTTGAAGTTTTGTGTTGTGAAGTTTTCAAGTTTTGGGTAAGGATTTGATGGACTATAGAATAAGGAGTGGCAAGAGCCTAAGCTTGGGGATGCCCAAGGCACCCCAAGGTAATATTCAAGGACAACCAATAGCCTAATATTGGGGATTCCCCGGGAAGGCATCCCCTCTTTTGTCTTCGTCTATCGGTAACTTTACTTGAGGCTATATTTTTATTCACCACATGATATGTGTTTTGCTTGGAGCGTCCTGTATGATTGGAGTCTTTGCTTTCTAGTTTTCCACAATAATCCTTGATGTATACACCTTTTGGGAGAGACACGCATGAATCATGATTTATTAGAATACTCTATGTGCTTCACTTATATCTTTTGAGCTAGGCAATTTTGCTCTAGTGCTTCGCTTATATCCTTTTAGAGCACGGAGGTGCTTTTATTTTATAGAAATTGATGAACTCTCGTACCTC
Organism: Triticum dicoccoides; assembly: GCF_002162155.2. Classification (NCBI taxonomy): domain Eukaryota; kingdom Viridiplantae; phylum Streptophyta; class Magnoliopsida; order Poales; family Poaceae; genus Triticum; species Triticum dicoccoides. The sequence goes on along the minus strand of NC_041380.1, from coordinate 70,101,464 downwards.
ACTTATATTATTTTTAGAGTCTTTTAAGACAGCATGGTAATTTGCTTTGGTTATAAAATTAGTCCTAATATGATAGGCATCCAAGAGGGATATAATAAAAACTTTCATATAAAGTGCATTGAATACTATGAGAAGTTTGATTGCCTTCCTTATGAGTGGCGGTCGGGGACGAGCGATGGTCTTTTCCTACCAATCTATCCCCCTAGGAGCATGCGCATAGTACTTTGTTTCGATGACTAATAGATTTTTGCAATAAGTATGTGAGTTTTTTATGACTAATGTTGAGTCCATGGATTATACTCACTTTCACCTTTCCGCCATTGCTAGCCTCTCTTGTACCACACAAATTTCGTCGGTATCACCACCATATACCTTCCTCAAAACATCCACCATACCTACCTATTATGGCATTTCCATAGCCATTCCGAGATAAATTGCCATGCAACTTTCCACCATTCCGTTTATTATGACACACATCATCATTGTCATATTGCTATGCATGATCATGTAGTTGACATCATATTTGTGGCAAAGCCACCGTTCATCATACTTTTTATACATGTCGCTCTTGATTCATTGCACATCCTGGTACACCGCTGGAGGCATTCATATAGAGTCATATTTTACTATAGTATCGAGTTGTAATTTTTGAGTTGTAAGTAAATAGAAGTGTGATGATCTTCATTATTAAAGCATTGTCCCATGTGAGGAAATAAAAAATAAAAAAGGAGAGAAAGGCCAAAAAAAGAGAAGGCCCAAAAAAACAAAAAAGAAAAAAAGAAAAAAAAGAGAAAAAGAGAGAAGGGACAATGTTACTATCCTTTTTGCCACACTTGTGCTTCAAAGTAACACCATGATCTTCATGATAGAGAGTCTCCTATATTGTCATTTTCATATACTAGTGGGAATTTTTAATTATAGAACTTTGCTTGTATATTCCAACGATGGGCTTCCTCAAAATGCCCTAGGTCTTCATGAGCAAGCAAGTTGGATGCACACCCACTTAGTTTTTCTTTTTGAGCTTTCATAAACTTATAGCTCTAGTGCATCCGTTGCATGGCAATCCCTACTCACTCACATTTGTATCTATTGATGGACATCTCCATAGCCCGTTAATATGCCTAGTTGATGTGAGACTATCTCATGTATTGCGTGAAAGTTGAAAATGTTTGAGAACATCAAAAGTATGAAAAAATTGCTTGGCTTGTCATCGGGGTTGTGCATGATTTGAATATTTTGTGTGATGAAGATGGAGCATAGCCAAACTATATGATTTTGTAGGGATGAGCTTTCTTTGGCCATGTTACTTTCAAAAGACATAATTATTTTGTTAGTATGCTTGAAGTATTATTGTTTTTATGTCAATATTAAACTTTTGTTTTGAATCATACGGATCTGAACATTCATGGCACAATAAATAGAATTACATGGATAAATATGCTAGGTAGCATTCCACATCAAAAGTTCTGTTTTTTTTAATTTACCTACTCGAGGACGAGTAGGAATTAAGCTTGGGTTTGCCTGATACGTCTCCAACGTATCTATAATTTTTGATTACTCCATGCTATTATATTATTTGTTTTGGATGTTTTATATGCATTAATATGCTATTTTATATGATTTTTAGGACTAACCTATTAACCTAGAGCCTAGTGCTAGTTTCTGCTTTTTTCCTTGTTTTAGAGTTTCGCAGAAAAGGAATACCAAACGGAGTCCTAACAGAATGGAACTTTCGCGATGATTTTCTTGGACCAGAAGACACCCAGGAGACTTGGAGTGCAAGTCAGAAGAGCCATGAGGCGGCCACAAGGGTGGAGGGCGCGCCCCGACCATGTGGGCCCCTGACCTAGATCTTCCTCCTATATATTCTCAAATACCCCAAAACCTTCCAGGGGAGCCACAAAACCACTTTTCCACCGCCACAACCTTCTGTACCCATGAGATCCCATGTAGGGGCCTTTTCGGCATCCTGCCAGAGGGGGATTCGATCATGGAGGGCTTCTACATCAACACCATTGCCTCTCTGATGAACCTTGAGTAGTTTACCATAGACCTACAGGTCCATAGCTAGTAGCTAGCTGGCTTCTTCTCTCTCTTTGATTCTCAATACCATGTTCTCCTTGACGTTCTTGAGATCTATTCGATGTAATACTCTTTTGCGGTGTGTTTGCCGAGATCCGATGAATTGTGGATTTACAATCAACTTATCTATGAATATTATTTGAATCTTCTCTAAATTCTTGTATGCATGATTTGATATCTTTGCAAGTCTCTTGGAACTATCGATTTGGTTTGGGCAACTAGATTAGTTTTTCTTGCAATGGGAGAAGTGCTTAGCTTTGGGTTCAATCTTGCGGTGCTCGATCCTAGTGACATAAGGGGAACCGACATGTATTGTATTGTTGCCACCGAGGATAACAAGATGGGGTTTTCATCATATTGCTTGAGTTAATTCTGCTACATCATGTCATCTTACTTAATGCATTACTATGTTCTTTTGAACTTAATACTCTAGATGCAGGCAGGAGTCGGTCGATGTGTGGAGTAATAGTAGTAGATGCAGAATCATTTCGGTCTAACTGAAACGGACGTGATGCCTATATTCAAGATCATTGCCTTAGATATTGTCATAACTTTGCGCTTTTCTATCAATTGCTTGGCAGTAATTTGTTCACCCACCGTAATATTTCTCTCTTGAGAGAAGCCTCTAGTGAAACCTATGGCCCCCGAGTCTATTTTCCATCATATAAGTTTCTGATCTACAATTTTAGTTTCCTATTTACTTTCTTTGCAATCTTTTACTTTCCGTTCGATAAACCAAAAATACAAAAAATATTACTTTACTGTTTATCCATCTATATCAGATCTCGCTTTGCAAATAACTGTGAAGAGATTGACAACCCCTTTGTCGCATTGGGTGCAAGTTGGTGTTTTTTTGTGCAGGTATTCGGTGGCTTGTTGCGTTATCTCCTACTAGATTGATACCTTGGTTCTCAAAGACTTTGCTGCATCACCATTTCCTCTTCAAGGAAAAAACCAACGCAAGCTCAAGAGGTAGCACACCCTTCTTGTTTACTTCGCGACCATCAGTTATCTATATCTTCAATGTTAAACACACTAGTGGCGGTTCCCAAGCGATAAAGTAAAGGTTTTGACTCTGTAGGAGTTTTATTTGATTATTTGAAAGATCAATTATTTTTGCAATTTGGGACTGGGCATTCCCTATTACAGCCCTTTTCTCATGCGATGGTGAGTGAATAGACACCCATCCTGAGAATAACCTACTTAGCATGGAAGATACCGAATGCCTCCTGTCGCTCTATGAACGATCCAGGCACACATAAATGATATTTATTTGAAGTTTTAGATATGGCACATGCAAATTTACTTAGGACAGCAGGGTGATACCGCATATAGGTAGGTATCGCGGACTCATCTGGAATAACTTGGGTTCAAGGTTTGGGATGTACAAGCAGAGTTCCCACTTAGTACATGCAAAGGCTAGCAATTAGATTGAGAAGCAGCCATCTAGAGAGCAACAACGGTCTTGAACATGCATTACGCATAAGTAACATTGGACACTAGCATGAGTAGGATATGAACACCATGAACATAAATATCATAGAGGCTATGTTGGTTTTGATTCAACTACATGCATGAACATGTGCCAAGTCAAGCCACTCGAACATTTAGAGGAGGATACCATATCATCATACTACATCACAATCATTTTAACGCAATGTTGACATCCAATATAAATCAATATCCACTTCTAGCTACTTATGCATGACATGAGAAACTATAATCTCTAATTGTCATTACAAACATGTTTAATCATAATTGACTGAATCATGGATACTAGGTTAAACATATTTACAAAACAGAACAAGTCGAATTCATACTCGTCTCTCTGCCACGGCCAGTTCATCAAATATCGTAATTATTGCCTTTCACTTGCATGACCGAATGATATGAAAATTATAATAGTGCAAGTGTGTCATGGACTAAGCTGTAATCTACAAACATTTTATTTAACAGGGCAAGATAATGTAAAATGGGCTTTTTGTAATATCAACAATAATGCATAGGAGAGCCACTCAATATTTTCATCGTGGTCTTCTCCTCGGTATGAATCAATAAAAAGAAAAGAAATTCAGAGAAACACACTGAAATATTTTTGGAGTTTTTCGTTTTCTTGAACAAGCAAATAAAAGGGGAAAGCGAAAACGAGAAAACTATTTACACAAGAAAGCTCCCAACAAGCAAAAGAAGAACAAGGAAATCGTTTTGGGTTTTCTTTTTAGTGATACAGCAAACTACTAGAAAGAAAAATCAAAAAGATGTAGGAAATATTTTTGGATTTTCTCAAAGTTTTTCAAACACACAAGAAGAAAGCGAGAAAATAAATTTAACATGGATAATACAATGAAAAAGTGTGGACACCGACAAATGAAATGTGTGAACATGAATGTAAAGTCGGTGGAAATACGTACTCCCCCAAGCTTAGGCTTTTGGCCTAACTTGGTAATCAATCACTAGCATGCATAGTAGTCGGTGTGATAGCTCACAGAGGCTCTCGGTGCGGATGCCTCAGCCTGCCGTGTGGCCACAACCGCCTCGTTATGAGCTCGGGCCTCGCTCTCAAGAACAAAATGTCTTCCCCTACTGTGATAATCAAAGAGAGCAGGCGCAGGAAAATATGTGTACACAATGGAACTTTGATTAAACAATAAGTTATAGGTTAAATTATGGGGATCACCTTTAAGGATCTTATGACGTTACATAGCATCAAAGTCTAAATACTGTGTGTGTAAAATAGGGTCATAGGGCAAAGGTGAAACACCCAGCTCTCGTGCTAAACGTGTGGCATAAATTTCACCATAGAAATAACCACTATTAGCGTTATGTTGCAACTTGCGTGCAACAATCGCTCGAAGGTTATAACTTCTGTCACCGGTTAGGGCGGTGTGTACGAGGCTCAAGTCTGGAGCACAAAGTGTACTACAACTTGTTTGCCTACAATACATTTTCCACTAAAATAATGCAAAGTACTAGATTGCGGGAAAATGAATGCTCTTTATTCGACCTTGCATCACTCCCCTAGTCTCATCGTAGCAAAGACTAGTCAAGAACGCTTGAAACTCAGACCTCGATGGTTCTTCAAGCGAACCCCAGAATGGGATTTTGCAATGGTAAGAAAATCTCTCTAAAGGTATGGTAAATGGATTTTCATACAGTTTAAATGACACCCTAGACTCGCGGAAATGGAATTTAAATCTTTTGACAAATGATAGTGTGAGAGTGAGGTGTTGATTGCACTTATCTGAAATGTAGGGGCCTGGATCGGCATTGTGAACATACTGCTCAAATTCCTCCTTAATGCCCACACTCACCATATAATCGTCGCATGGCCATAAGCATGTTTTGGTGGCGGCATCTCGTATGGAACTTTCACTTGGTTCAACATAAGAACGACGAACGGAGATGTCACTAGAAGATGGCTCCTAGGATATCATCCTAGAAGAACTCCTTCCAAATAGGTTCATCATGTTCGCGTACAATTTTCTGAAAATTTTGGGTGATAAAAATTTATCAACAAAACTTTATAAGATTGGTAGTAACTACTCATAGAGATGCATAGAGGCCATAGAAAGCATTCAAACTACTTAAAACTATAAGAATTCAACATGCAAGCTCATCTACAACAGCACCAAGAGTAGCTAATTATTCAAAATATAAACCACTAAAGCAAAAACCAATTGGAAAAACGAAGGAGTCACATACCAAGCAACAATTCCTCGAAACAGTTTCCAAAACGGAGCTTCGCGCAAAGAGATCGAAATCCGCGGGTTTAAGAGCAAGAAACACGAGGGAGAGCAATGGTGATTTTTTTTTTCTGGAGGTAGGTGGTGATGTGGGATGAAGAGATAAGTGAGGGGGCCCATGTGGAGACCACAACCCACGAGGGCATGCCTGAGGGTCCTGGCACGCCCAGGTGGGTTGTGCCCACCTGGTGCACCTCCCTCTGATGTTATTTGCACCAAAAATTCTTAAATATTCAGAAAAAATCGTATTAAAATTTTATAGCATTCTGAGAACTTTTATTTTTTGTGTCATTTTTTTATTGCATGAGAAATTCAGAAAACAGACAAAACATGGCATTTTATTTTATTTAACTAATAAAAACAAAATAAAAGGTAGGGACAGAAGGTAGTGCTCACTAAATTCATCAACTTCATACCTCTCAAAAATTATCCATTAATAAGGTTGATCAAGTCTTATTAACAACCACTTTCGTTTAGCATAAAACCGAAGAACTTTCGTAAATCACTAAGTTACCTCAACGAGGATATGCATGTCCCCAACAATAAGCATTTCATATTTCTTTTTAACGGTAGGTAGAGATAGTTGAAAACTTCTAATAGTGATTGTCAAAGATTTTTCAATGACATTAATACCATCACTTGTAATTGTTTCTTCGGAAAGTGCACCGTATGCTCATTACCATTGATATGAAAAGTGATCTTGCTTTTATTGCAGTCAATAACAGCCCCTGTAGTATTCAAGAAGAGTCTACCAAGGATAATCGACATGTTGCCATCCTCGGGCATCTCAAGTATAACAAAGTCAGTTAAAATAGTAACATTAGCAACAACAACGGGCATATCCTCACAAATACCGATAGGTACCGATAGGTATGGCAGTAAATTTGTCAGCCATTTGCAAAATTATTTTAGTAGGTGTGAGTTTATTCAAATCAGTTCTTTTATATAAAGAGAAAGGCATAACACTAACACCAGCTCCTAAATCACATAAAGCACTTTTCACATAATTTCTTTTGATGGAGCAAGGTACGGTTGGTATTCCCGGATCTCCAAGTTTTTAGGTACTCCATCTCTAAAAGTATAATTAGCAAGCATGGTGGATATTTCAGCTTCCGGTATTTTTCACTTATTGGTGATGATGTCTTTCATGTACTTTGCATAAGGAGGCATTTTCAAGATATCGGTGAAGCGAGTACGCAAAAAGACTTTCGTCATAATTTCAGCAAAGCGTTCAAATTCTTCATGATCTTTCTTTTTAGTTGATTTAGGTGGAAAGGACATAGGTTTTTGAACCCATGGTTCTCTTTCCTTACCATGTTTTCTAGCAACAAAGTCTCTTTTATCATATCTTTTATTCTTAGGTTGTGGGTTATCAAGATCAACTGTTGGTTCTATCTCAACATCATTGTCTGGTTCTTTATTATTTGTTTGAACCTCATCATTATATTTTTGATTATCAGAAGGTGAGTGTTCACTACCAGGTTGAGTTTCAGCGTCATAGATGGAAACTTCATTATCAGGATGTTTTTCTACTTCAGGTTCACTAGAGGCATGCACGGTCCTATCTTTTTTTTCTTCTTTTTCTGTTTAGGAGGACTACATGCATCGGTGTTAACTCTTTGAGAGTCTTGTTCAATTATTTTTGGGTGTCCCTCAGGATAAAGTGGTTCCTGAGTCATTTTACCTCCTCTAGGTGCTACTCTAACAGCAAAGTCACTTATATTATTATTCATTTCATGTAGCAACTCTCTCTGAGATTTAGAAACTTGTTCTAACTGGGTTTGAACCATAGAAGCATGTTTCCCCACACCTCTAACATCATTTGAGATTATAAATAACAAGTCACTCAGGCGAGCAATCATATCAGAATTGTATTTCAATTGTTTCAAAATATTTGCATTGAAGTGATCTCGCTTTCTAATGTAATTTTCAAACTCATAAAGGCATTGGCTAGGGTGCATATTGTGAGGATTATCATTATCATTGAATTTCATTAGAGAATTTACCTCTACCACCTTAGGCAGTGGTGGTATATCAAGCCCATGTATTTCTTCAATAGGAGGTAAATTTTTGACACCCTCAGCTTTAATACCTTTTTCCTTCATAGATTTCTTTGCCTCTTGCATATCTTCAGGACTAAGATATAAAATACCCCTCTTCTTTGGAGTGGGTTTAAGCGGTGGTTCAGGAAGAGTCCAATCATCATAGATTTTCAATATGTTATTCAATAATTCTTCAGCTTGACCAATACTTCTTCCCTGAAAACACAACCAGCACAACTATCTAGGAAATCGCTGGAAGCATCGTTTAGTCCATTATAGAAGATATCAATTATTTCATTTTTCTTAAGAGGATGATCAGGAAAAGCATCAAGCAATTGGAGAAGCCTCCCCCAAGCTTGTGGGAGACATTCTTCTTCGATTTGCGCAAAGTTAAATATTTCCTGCAGGGCATCTTGTTTCTTATGAGCAGGAAAATATTTTCCAGAGTAGTAATAAATCATATCCTAGGGACTACACACACAACCAGGAGCAAGAGTATTGTACCAAGCTTTAGCATCACCCTTTAATGAGAACAGAAATAATTTAAGGATATAGTAATAGCGAATTTTCTCATAATGAGCAAAAAGGGTGTCTATGTCATTCAACATAGTAAGATGTGCCACAACAGTTTTAGTTTCATAACCTTGAAAAGGATCAGATTCAACCAAAGTAATTAACTCTGGATCGACAAAGAATTCATCATCCTTATCATCAATAAAGATAGGTGAAGTAGCAAACTTATGATCACATTTCATTCTAGCATTCAAAGAAATTTCTTTATACTTGCATAATAATTTCTCTAGATCATCTCTATCCTTACAAGCAAGAATATCTCTAATTGCCTCTTCACCCAGAACATAACCTTCCGGTACATTTGGAAATTCATATCTAGGATGGCTAGTCCTAGTAGGTGTTTCAAGATTTTCAGTTTCAAGATCATCATCAGTTTCAACAATATCATGTTGTCTTACTCTAGGAATTTGCTCATCAAGAAATTCACCTAGTGGCATGTTATCATCAAGCAAGGTACTAGCATCATCATGAGTAGCATTCATAGCAGAAATAGAATCATCAATAACTTGCGACATATGAGAAATAATAGCATGTGATGGGGTTGCAAGTTTACTTATAACTGAGGGTGAATCTAAAGCAGAGCTAGATGGCAGTTCCTTACCTCCCCTCATCTTAGAGGGAAAAATCTTAGTCTTAGCATCCCTCAGATTCTTCATATTGATAAATTGATAATAATACCAAGTGACTCAACAATTATATGCTTCCCGACAACGGCGCCAGAAAAAGGTCTTGATAACCCGCAAGTATAGGGGATCGCAACAATTTTCGAGGGTAGAGTATTCAACCCAAATTTATAAATTTGACACAAGGGGAGCCAAAGAATATTTGAAATTATTAGCAGCTGAGTTGTCAATTCAACCACACATGGAGATTAATTATCTGTAGCAAAGTGATCAATAGCAAAGTAGTATGATAGTTTTGATAATAGTAGTAGCAACAATAGTAACGGTAATAGTGATAGAAGTGATTTTATAGCAAGTGCAACAGTAATGATAGCAGTGGTAACTTAGCAAGAACAATATAAGAGAAATTCATAGGCATTGGATGGACGATATTCATCATGTGACAGTCATAACCTAGGGCAATACTGCACTAGCTCCAGTTCATAAATATAATGCAGGCATGTATTCCGTAAATAGTCATATGTGCTTATGGAAAGAACTTGCATGACATCTTTTGTCCTACCCTCCCGTGGCAGCGGGGTCCTATTGGAAACTAAGGGATATTAAGGTCTCCTTTTAATAGAGAACCGGAACAAAGCATTAACACATGGTGAATACATGAACTCCTCAAACTATGGTTATCACCGGGAGTGGTCCTGACTATTGTCACTCCGGGGTTGCCGGATCATAACACGTAGTAGGTGACTATAACTTGCAAGAACGGATCTAGAACATAGATATAATGGTGATAACATAAACGGTTCAGATCCGAAAGCATGGCACCTGGGCCCAAAGTGACAAGCATTGAGCATGGCAAAGTCATAGAAACATCAATCTCAGAACATAGTGGATACTAGGGATCAAGCCCTAACAAAACTAACTAGATTACATGATGAATCTCATCCAAGTCCTCACCGACCAGCGAGCCTACGAAGGAATTACTCACTCTCGGTGGGGAGCATCATGGAATTGGCGATGGAGAAGGGTTGGTGATGACGAAGATCGAAGATCCCCCTCTTCGGAGCCCCAAACGGAATCCAGATCTGGCCTCCCGATGAAGAATAGGAGGTGACGGCAGCCCATATCGTGTAGTGCGATAATTCTTTCTCCCTGATTTTTTCTGGAAAATAGGATTTTATAGCATCTATTTCAAGGTCTGCGGGGCGACCAGGTGGGGACAACACACCTGGGCGCGCTTGGAGGGGCGCGCGCCCTGGTGCGTTGTGCCCAACCAGGTGCCCCCTTTATGACAGAATCAAGATAGTCATACCTTTGTTGTCGTAGAAGTGTTCCATGACATTACCAAAATTATCATGACAGAAGTGTTCACTTCCATGACGATAAATGTCGCGTCATGGAAGTGCTTTTGTCAAGGGTGTCCGACACGTGGCATCCATCATAACGGGTCGCCATTAAGCTATCGAGTCTAGTTTTGGATCCGATAACCCGCTAATAGCCACGACCAATGATGATTTTCCATGTGTAAAATTCTCATTGGCTGACGGAACCATGTGTCAGCTCCATGTTGGCATATGTGTCACTCACCCAATGGGCGAGATGCGCCTATGATATGTTGACACGTGGACCGGCCCAATAGTGGCCCATTCAAGTTAAAAGGTCGGGCCTGTCAAAATAAGAGGGCCGGCCCATTAGCGGCCTACTTGAGTCATGCCCATTTACAAGCATGGCCCATACATGTTACACAGAATCGGCCCATCAAAGGCCCATTCTACATTCGCCAATTTCCAGCCCATCGTCAGTTTTAGCCCGTTAACGGCCCGCTACATCTTTGGGCCCAATAGAGGCCCGAGCTTCTTTTGGCCTGTTAGCGGCCCATCGTCAGTTCCAGCCCATTAACGGCCCGGAACGTCTTTGGGCCATTTCTCGCCCCATTCTACAGTTGCACCAATTCTAGCCCACCGTGACATTAGACCTGTAATCGGCCCATTCGGTAAATGAGGCAACTCCTAGCCCATTTTGTCTCTCGGCCTATTAACGGCCCGCACAATAGTTGGGCCTTTGACTTTTGGTCCATTAGGGGCCCATGTTCTGCAGGGCATCATTCCAGCCCACCGCGACTTTCGGCCTGTTAAAAGCCTAGTTTGCAAATTGGGCCTCCTCTGCCCCATAACACTTTCGGCCTCTTACTGGCCTGTAAAGTAAAAGGGCCAAGACAAAATTAACATCTATTTAGGCCTGCTAGAGGTCCGCGGGCCATTTGTTGGAAATATGACCTAGAGGCAATAATAAAATGATTATTATTATATTTCCTTGTTCATGATAATTGTCTATTATTCATGCTATAATTGTGTTATCCGGAAATCATAATACATGTGTGAATACATAGACCATAACATGTCCCTAGTGAGTCTCTAGTTAACTAGCTCGTTGATCAACAGATAGTCATGGTTTCCTGACTATGGACATTGGATGTCATTGATAGCGGGATCACATCATTAGAAGAATGATGTGATGGACAAGACCCAATCCTAAGCATAGCACAAGATCGTGTAGTTCGTTTGCTAGAGCTTTTCCAATGTCAAGTATCATTTCCTTAGACCATGAGATCGTGTAACTCCCCGGATGCCGCAGGAGTTCTTTGGGTGTACCAAACGTCACAACATAACTGGGTGACTATAAAGGTATACTATAGATATCCCCGAAAGTATCTGTTGGGTTGACACGGATCGAGACTGGAATTTGTCACTCCCTATGATGAAGAGGTATCTCTGGGCCCACTCGGTAATGCATCATCATAATGAGCTCAATGTGACCAAGTGTTTGTCACGGGATCATGCATTACGGTACGAGTAAAGTGACTTGCCGGTAACGAGATTGAACGAGGTATTGGGATACCGACGATCGAATCTCGAGCAAGTAACGTACCGATTGACAAAGGGAATTGAATACGGGATTGATTGAATCCTCGACATCGTGGTTCATCCGATGAGGTCATCGTGGAACATGTGGGAGCCAACATGGGTATGCAGATCCCGCTGTTGTTTATTGACCGGAGAGTCATCTCGGTCATGTCTGCGTGTCTCCCGAACCCGTAGGGTCTACACACTTAAGGTTCGGTGACGCTAGGGTTGTAGAGATATTAGTATGCGATAACCCGAAAGTTGTTCGGAGTCCCGGATGAGATCCTGGACGTCACGAGGAGTTCTGGAATGGTCCGGAGGTGAAGATTCATATATAGGAAGTCCAGTTTCGGCCATCGGGAAAGTTTTGGTGGTAATCGGTATTGTACCGGGACCACCGGAAGGGTCCCGGGGGTCCACCGGGTGGGGCCACCTATCCCGGAGGGCCCCATGGGCTGAAGTGGGAGGGGAACCAGCCCCTTGTGGGCTGGTGCGCCCCCATGGGCCTCCCCCTGGGCCTAGGGTTGGAAACCCTAGGGGTGGGGGCGCCCCACCTGACTTGGGGGGCAAGTCCCCCCTTGGCCGCCACCCCCCTTGGAGATGGGATCTCCTAGGGACGGCGCCCCCCTAGGGTCCCTATATATAGTGGGGGAAGGGAGGGCAGCCGCACCCAAGTCCCTGGCGCCTCCCTCTCCCCTCGTAACACCTCTCCCTCTTGTTGGAGCTTGGCGAAGCCCTGCAGAGATCACTGCTGCTTCCACCACCACGCCATCGTGCTGCTGGATCTCCATCAACCTCTCCTTCCCCTTGCTGGATCAAGGAGGAGACGTCTTCCCCAACCGTACGTGTGTTAAACGCGGAGGTGCCGTCCGTTCGGCGCTCGGTCATCGGTGATTTGGATCACGACGAGTACGCTCCATCAGCCCCGTTCTCTTGGACGCTTCCGCTCGCGATCTACAAGGGTATGTAGATGCCCTCCCCTCTCCCTCGTTGCTAGATGACTCCATAGATTGATCTTGGTGATGCATAGAAAATTTTAAAATTCTGCTATGTTCCCCAACAGTGGCATCATGAGCTAGGTCTATGTGTAGTTTCTATGCATGAGTAGAACACAAGATGTTGTGGGCGTCGATTTTGTCAATTTACTTGCCGTTACTAGTCTTATCTTGATTCGGCGGCATCGTGGGATGAAGCGGCCTGGACCGACCTTACATGTACGCTTACGTGAGACAGGTTCCACCAACTGACATGCACTAGTTGCATAAGGTGGCTAGCGGGTGTCTGTCTCTCCCACTTTAGTCGGATCGGATTCGATGAAAAGGGTCCTTATGAAGGGTAAATAGAAATTGGCATATCACGTTGTGGTTTTGGCATAGGTAAGAAACGTTCTTGCTAAGAAACCTATAGCAGCCACATAAAAAATTTGCAACAACAATTAGAGGACGTCTAACTTGTTTTTGCAGCATGTGCCGTGTGATGTGATATGGCTAAAAGGATGTGATGAATGATATATGTGATGTATGAGATTGATCATGTTCTTATAATAGGAATCACAACTTGCATGTCGATGAGTATGACAACCGGCAGGAGCCATAGGAGTTGTCTTAATTTATTTATGACATGTGTGTCAACATAAACGTCATGTAATTACTTTACTTTATTGCTAAACTGTTAGCCATAGTAGTAGAAGTAATAGATTACAAGACAACTTCATGAAGACACGATGATGGAGATCATGATGATGGAGATCATGGTGTCATGCCGGTGACGATGATGATCATGGCGCCCCGAAGATGGAGATCAAAAGGAGAAAAATGATATTGGCCATATCATGTCACTATTTGATTGCATGTGATGTTTATCATGTTTTACATCTTATTTGCTTAGAACGACGGTAGCTTAAATAAGATGATCCTTCACAATAATTTCAAGAAAGTGTTCCCCCTAACTGTGCACCGTCGCGAAGGTTCGTTGTTTCGAAGCACCACATGATGATCGGGTGTGATAGATTCTAACGTTCGAATACAACGAGTGTAAGCCAGATTTACACACGCAATACACTTAGGTTGACTTGACGAGCCTAGCATGTACAGACATGGCCTCGGAACATGGAAGACCGAAAGGTCGAACATGAGTCGTATAGAAGATACGATCAACATGAAGATGTTCACCGATGATGACTAGTCCGTCTCACGTGATGATCGGACACGGCCTAGTTGACTCGGATCATGTATCACTTAGATGACTAGAGGGATGTCTGTCTGAGTGGGAGTTCATTAAATAATTTGATTAGATGAACTTAATTATCATGAACTTAGTCTAAAAACCTTTACAAAATGTCTTGTAGATCAAATGGCCAACGCTCATGTCAACCTCAACTTCAACGCGTTCCTAGAGAAAACCAAGCTGAAAGATGATGGCAGAAACTGTACGGACTGGGTCCGGAACCTGAGGATCATCCTCATAGCTGCCAAGAAAGCATATGTCCTAGAAGCACCGCTAGGTGAAGCACCCATCCCAGTTCATTAAATAATTTGATTAGATGAACTTAATTATCATGAACTTAGTCTAAAAACCTTTGCAAAATGTCTTGTAGATCAAATGGCCAACACTCATGTCAACCTCAACTTCAACGCGTTCCTAGAGAAAACCAAGCTGAAAGATGATGGCAGCAACTATACGGACTGGGTCCGGAACCTGAGGATCATCCTCATAGCTGCCAAGAAAGCATATGTCCTAGAAGCACCGCTAGGTGAAGCACCCATCCCAGAGAACCAAGTCGTTATGAACGCTTGGCAGTCGCGTGCTGATGATTACTCCCTCGTTCAGTGCGGCATGCTTTACAACTTAGAACCGGGGCTCCAAAAGCGTTTTGAGAAACACGGAGCATATGAGATGTTCGAAGAGCTGAAAATGGTTTTCCAAGCTCATGCCCGGGTCGAGAGATATGAAGTCTCCGACAAGTTCTACAGTTATAAGATGGTGGAAAATAGTTCTGTCAGTGAGCACATACTCAAAATGTCTGGGTTGCACAACCGCTTGTCCCAGCTGGACATTAACCTCCCGGACGAGGCGGTCATTGACAGAATCCTTCAGTCGCTCCCACCTAGCTAGAAGAGCTTTGTGATGAACTACAATATGCAGGGGATGGTGAAAACTATTCCTGAAGTATTTTCAATGCTGAAATCAGCGGAGGTGGAAATCAAAAAGGAACATCAAGTGTTGATGGTCAATAAAACCACTAGTTTCAAGAAAGGCAAGGGTAAGAAGAACTTCAAGAAGGAAGGTAAGGGAGTTGCCGCGGCCGGTAAATCAGTTGCCGGGAAGAAGCCAAAGAATGGACCCAAACCTGAGACTGAGTGCTTTTATTGCAAGGGAAAGGGACACTGGAAGCGGAACTGCCCCAAATACTTAGCGGACAAGAAGGCCAGCAACACTAAAGGTATATGTGATATGCATGTAATTGATGTGTACCTTACCAGTACTCGTAGTAGCTCCTGGGTATTTGATACCGGTGCGGTTGCTCATATTTGTAAATCAAAACAGGAGCTGCGGAATAAGCGGAGACTGGCGAAGGACGAGGTGACGATGCGCGTCGGGAATGGTTCCAAGGTCGATGTGATCGCCGTCGGCACGCTACCTCTACATTTACCTACGATATTAGTTTTAAACCTCAATAATTGTTATTTAGTGCCAGCTTTGAGCATGAACATTGTATCTGGATCTCATTCAATACGAGATGGCTACTCATTTAAATCCGAGAATAATGGTTGTTCTATTTATATGAGAGATATGTTTTATGGTCATGCCCCGTTGGTCAATGGTTTATTCTTAATGAATCTCAAACGTGATGTTACACATATTCATAGTGTGAATACCAAAAGATGTAAGATCGATAATGATAGTCCCACATATCTGTGGCACTGCCGCCTTGGTCACATCGGTGTCAAACGCATGAAGAAGCTCCATACAGATGGACTTTTGGAGTCTCTTGATTTCGAATCATTTGACACGTGCGAACCATGCCTCATGGGTAAAATGACCAAGACTCCGTTCTCCGGAACAATGGATCGAGCAACCAACTTATTGGAAATTATACATACTGATGTGTGCGGTCCAATGAGCATTGAGGCTCGCGGTGGCTATCGTTATGTTCTCACTCTGACTGATGACTTAAGTAGATATGGGTATGTCTATTTGATGAAACACAAGTCTGAGACCTTTGAAAAGTTCAAGGAATTTCAGAATGAGGTAGAGAATCAACGTGACCGAAAGATAAAATTATTACGATCAGATCGTGAGGGAGAATATTTAAGTCACGAATTTGGTACGCACTTAAGGAAATGTGGATTCGTTTCACAACTCACGCCGCCTGGAACACCTCAGCGTAATGGTGTGTCCGAACGTCGTAATCGCACTCTATTGGATATGGTGCGATCTATGATGTCACTCACTGATTTACCGCTATCATTTTGGGGATACGCTCTAGAGACAACTACATTCACTTTAAATAGGGCACCGTCTAAATCTGTTGAGACGACACCATATGAATTATGGTTTGGGAAGAAACCTAAGCTGTCGTTTCTAAAAGTTTGGGGATGCGATGCTTATGTCAAGAAACTTCAACCTGAAAAGCTCGAACCCAAGTCGGAAAAATGCGTCTTCATAGGATACCCTAAGGAAACCATTGGGTATACCTTCTACCTCAGATCCGAAGGCAAGATCTTTGTTGCCAAGAATGGGTCTTTTCTGGAGAAAGAGTTTCTCTCGAGAGAAGTAAGTGGGAGGAAAGTAGAACTCGATGAAGTACTGCCTCTTGAACCGGAAAGTAGCGCAGCTTAGGAAGATGTTCCCGTGGTGCCTGCACCGACTAGAGAGGAAGTTAATGATGATGATCAAGGTACTTCGGATCAAGTTGCTACTGAACTTCAAAGGTCCACAAGGACACGTTCCACACCAAAATGGTATGGCAACCCTGTCCTGGAAATCATGTTGTTAGACAACGGTGAACCTTCGAGCTATGAAGAAGCAATGGCGGGCCCAGATTCCAACAAATGGCTTGAAGCCATGCAATCCGAGATAGGATCCATGTATGAAAACAAAGTATGGACTTTGACAGACTTGCCCGATGATCGGCGAGCGATAGAGAATAAATGGATCTTTAAGAAGAAGACGGATGTGGATGGTAATGTTACCATCTATAAGGCTCGACTTGTCGCTAAGGGTTATCGACAAGTTCAAGGGGTTGACTACGATGAGACCTTCTCACCCGTAGCGAAGCTGAAGTCCGTCCGAATCATGTTAGCAATTGCCGCATACTATGATTATGAGATATGGCAAATGGACGTCAAAACGGCATTCCTTAACGGCTTTCTTAAGGAAGAATTGTATATGATGCAGCCGGAAGGTTTTGTCGATCCTAAGAATGCTAACAAGGTATGCAAGCTCCAGCGCTCCATCTATGGGTTGGTGCAAGCATCTCGGAGTTGGAACATTCGCTTTAATGAAATGATCAAAGCGTTTGGGTTTATGCAGACTTATGGAGAAGCCTATGTTTACAAGAAAGTGAGTGGGAGCTCTGTAGCATTTCTCATATTATATGTGGATGACATACTTTTGATGGGAAATGATATAGAACATTTGGACAGTATTAAGGCCTACTTGAATAAGTGTTTTTCAATGAAGGACCTTGGAGAAGCTGCTTACATATTAGGCATCAAGATCTATAGAGATAGATCGAGACGCCTCATAGGTCTTTCACAAAGCACATACCTTGAGAAGATATTGAAGAAATTCAATATGGATCAGTCCAAGAAGGGGTTCTTGCCTGTGTTGTGAGGTGTGAAATTGAGCTTAGCTCAATGTCTGACCACGGCAGAAGATAGAGAAAAGATGAGTGTCGTCCCCTATGCCTCAGCCATAGGGTCTATCATGTATGCCATGCTGTGTACCAGACCTGATGTAAACCATGCCGTGAGTTTGGTAGGAAGGTACCAAAGTAATCCCGGCATGGAACACTGGACATCGGTCAAGAACATCCTGAAGTACCTGAAAAGGACTAAGGATATGTTTCTTGTATATGGAGGTGACGAGGAGCTCGTCGTAAAGGGTTACATCGACGCTAGCTTCGACACAGATCTGGATGACTCTAAGTCACAAACCGGATACGTGTATATTTTGAATGGTGGGGCAGTAAGCTAGTGCAGTTGCAAGCAAAGCGTCATGGCGGGACCTACATGTGAAGCGGAGTACATGGCAGCCTCAAAGGCAGCGCATGAAGCAATCTGGATGAAGGAGTTCATCACCGACCTAGGAGTCATACCCAATGCGTCGGGGCCGATCACTCTCTTCTGTGACAACACTGGAGCTATTGCCCTTGCCAAGGAGCCCAGGTTTCACAACAAGACCAGGCACATCAAGCGTCGCTTCAACTCCATTCATGAAAATGTTCAAGATGGAGACATAGATATTTGCAAAGTACATACGGATCTGAATGTCGCAGATCCGTTGACTAAACCTCTTCCGCGAGCAAAACATGATCAACACCAGAACTCTATGGGTGTTCGATTCATCACAATGTAACTAGATTATTGACTCTAGTGAAAGTGGGAGACTATTGGAAATATGCCCTAGAGGCAATAATAAAATGATTATTATTATATTTCCTTATTCATGATAATTGTCTATTATTAATGCTATAATTGTGTTATCCGGAAATCATAATACATGTGTGATTACATAGACCATAACATGTCCCTAGTGAGCCTCTAGTTAACTAGCTCGTTGATCAACAGATAGTCATGGTTTCTTGACTATGGACATTGGATGTCATTGATAACGGGATCACATCATTAGGAGAATGATGTGATGGACAAGACCCAATCCTAAGCATAACACAAGATCGTGTAGTTCGTTTGCTAGAGCTTTTCCAATGTCAAGTATCATTTCCTTAGACCATGAGATCGTGTAACTCTCGGATGCCGTAGGAGTGCTTTGGGTGTACCAAACGTCACAACGTAACTGGGTGACTATAAAGGTATACTACAGGTAACCCCGAAAGTATCTGTTGGGTTGACACGGATCGAGACTGGAATTTGTCACTCCATATGACGGAGAGGTATCTCTGGGCCCACTCGGTAATGCATCATCATAATGAGCTCAATGTGACCAAGTGTTTGGTCATGGGATCATGCATTACGGTACGAGTAAAGTGACTTGCCGGTAACGAGATTGAACGAGGTATTGGGATACCGACGATCGAATCTCGGGCAAGTAACGTACCGATTGACAAAGGGAATTGAATACGGGATTGATTGAATCCTCGACATCATGGTTCATCCGATGAGATCATCATGGAATATGTGGGAGCCAACATGGGTATCCAGATCCCGCTTTTGGTTTTTGACCGGAGAGTCGTCTCGATCATGTCTGCGTGTCTCCCGAACCCGTAGGGTCTACACACTTAAGGTTCGGTGATGCTAGGGTTGTAGAGATATTAGTATGCGGTAACCCGAAAGTTGTTCGGAGTCCCGGATGAGATCCTGGACGTCACGAGGAGTTCCAGAATGGTCCGGAGGTGAAGATTTATATATAGGAAGTCCAGTTTCGGCCATCGGGAAAGTTTCGGTGGTAATCGGTATTGTACCGGGACTACCGGAAGGGTCTCGGGGGACCACCGGGTGGGGCCACCTATCTCGGAGGGCCCCATGGGCTGAAGTGGGAGGGGAACCAGCCCCTGGTGGGCTGGTGCACCCCCCATGGGCCTCCCCCTGCGCCTAGGGTTGGAAACCCTAGGGGTGGGGGGCGCCCCACCTGACTTGGGGGGCAAGTCCCCCCTTGGCCGCCGCCCCCCTTGGAGATGGGATCTCCTAGGGCCGGCGCCCCCTAGGGGCCCTATATATAGTGGGGGGATGGAGGGCAGCCGCACCCAAGTCCCTGGCACCTTCCTCTCCCCTCGTAATACCTCTCCCTCTCGTTGGAGGTTGGCGAAGCCCTGCCGAGATCACTGCTGCTTCCACCACCACGCCGTCGTGCTGCTGGATCTCCATAAACCTCTCCTTCCCCTTGCTGGATAAAGAAGGAGGATACGTCTTACCCAACCGTACGTGTGTTGAATGCGGAGGTGACGTCCGTTCGGCGCTCGGTCATCGGTGATTTGGATCACGACGAGTACGACTCCATCAACCCCGTTCTCTTGAACGCTTCCGCTCGCGATCTACAAGGGTATGTAGATGCACTACCCTCTCCCTCGTTGCTAGATGACTCCATAGATTTATCTTGGTGATGCGTAGAAAATTTTAAAATTCTGCTACGTTCCCCAACACCATTTCCATTTATACGGCTCTATCGAGCTTTTGGCCTTTTAACGATCTGCTAGCAGCCGTTGTTACGGTGGGCCACATCATTTGGGATCCACTTAATATTATTTTGACCAGCCCAATTAAGGCCCGCTTTGACTACACATGTTTGTTTGTTTGTATGGCATCCAGGAAATGTTTGGGCGTGTGGGCCCCCGTTTCAACGATATAGAATATTCAAGAATTATCCTACTCTATACTATCGCGTCTAAAAAACATACACTATACAGTAAAAAGACTAAGGCTTAGAAACGTACAATAATCCTACACTATACAATAAATAAATTACAGCCAAATATACCCACTGGGCATTATAGTTCGGCACCAGTGATAATAAAGTGTACACAAACAACAAATTACATACACTGGACAAATAAAGCTCATACATCATGGACACGCATCAACAGAACTTACCATTTGAACTATAATCTCTTCAGAAAATAGGATTGGCCGGATTCAGATAGCACAAATTTCAGTCTGCAAAATCTCCAATTCCTTCGTGGTTTCCTCAGTGTATTATTTCGTTTTTTGACTCCTGCATCTAATACTTGCATGTACAGTCGCAATTTGTTGATTGTACGTTGAGAATCATGTACACGTTGTCTTGCCACCTCTAGTTGATGCTCGATAACATCAGCACATTCCAATTCCAATCCATAATCATTTGGTAACGTCCATGCCGCACTGCTCGTAGATCTTTGTGTTGATGTCACTTCATCCTGAAATGTTTCTGTAAGTACACATGACTAGGGAAAAAATATAGTTACAACAGTGAAGCGAGCAAGACAGACTATTTTGTACATGGCAAAACAAGACTAAGAATAATGTTACACATCATGAAGCATAAGCAGGTGATATTTTAAAAATTATAAAAATGGTAGTCTGTGTAGCCTACATACAGAAATCTCTCTTAGCTCACCAGAGGAGCATGATGTTGGGGCCAAATCCAAAACACAGACAAGTTACAAATTTAGACAATACGTTGCGTATAGGTAAGCAAGTAGTTGGCCATTCTGTAGCTCAATTAAAGTCTTAGGGAGCATAATGAACAACAGAGGGATTCATACAAACCTACTACAGCAAGCAAATCTATGCAATCATTAGCCTAGTATAAACTAGATTGTGAGCCTCATGCAGTAATAGTTGGTTAATAGACTTCAAAGCTTCAGGCAAACTTTGCCAGAGTAATTAAATGGTAAGGCCTTTAATTATGTCAACTAATAGTTATACAAGTACCCAACATCAGGCATCATTTTTTGGTCCTCTCATTAACTGAGGACAAATAAAGCAATTGAAAAGAGCAAATTAGTTATGCATGAAACAAACAAGGAATTGAACTGTTGAGTTGGTTACAGTGACTTACCTTAACTGGTTGAACAGGCTCAGCACTGCTCCTACTTCTCTTGCAAGGCTCCTTCCTAACATCGTGTACTTGGAAATCCTCAATCTTATCTTCATTGCACCCCCTCTGCAAGGTGACACAAACTAGTTACTCGTCTCCTAGGAAGATAAATATGTATACTTTCTAGTCTCTGAACAACACAAAAGAATGAGATTATAACAAAACAACACCACATAATGAAACATGCCACATCTCTTGCACTTGCACACAATGAAATGAGCATTTACTATGTGTGCACTACGTAAAAACTAGGCATACCTACGAATTGGATCTCCAGGTACTCTCGGAGAGCCTACTTTAGTGTACAGCCAAACCTTTATGTCACCTATGAGTTAGACAAGCCCCCACTATAGCAGCCCTTAGTGTTTAAATCGTTGAAAAGCTCTGTTAGAGTGTTAGGTCAAGAACAACAAGTAATCAAAGCAAATAGTTCTGGTATGGCTGGCTGATGCAAACAAGCACTTGAACAAATGTATCAAGAAAAGAAGCAAAGAAGGAGGCTTAAAGACCATCACTTGACTGACCAGATTTAAGGGGCATTTAAACATCATGTGCAACGTATGAACTAACATAAGCATTGCATATTCCAGATTCTACAATGGAATGCACATGTATTAGGTTATGCCATGTATGATGATGCCTAAATGTACACTATAGCAGGAAGGAGTGATTCATTATTGCATGCACAATTGAATTGCAGGTTAAGGTCCAGTTCTATTCTGCCTTTTCAGAGCTTATTGTGAAAATAATCCATAAAAGATGTAAAGAAGTCATTTTTGAGTTATGGGCTTGGGCTTAACTTATTTCACTTTGGAGGGAGGTGTTTTGAGTAGAAGCTCACTAAAATTGAAGGGAAGGGGAATAGTGAAACGACTCTATTGTGTGCCTATATTACACTCAAAATGCAATTGCCCTGCCCACTTGCATCTCCTCTCCCCTTTCCCTCTACCTCGATCCCCTCCTTGCAGCAATGGGGTTCCTCCAGCGAGCCGTCGCCACTGGTCCCATCTGTCCTGGTCCTTGACGATGCTCTATCTAGCTAGGCTACATGGCCGGCGGGTAGGGCCAAATCTCCCCAATTGCTCATCCCTCTGGCGCCGCTCCTCATTCTCATGGTCTCCAGCAGCCGCTCCACTGTGGTCCGTCCAACGCACTACTCCAGCGAGTGCCGCACAACTACGGCTGATGCCACACTGCAGCAGAAGGCAGCTTATTCCCCCTTTCCTCCTCCCAGGCCATGGCCTTGAGGTGCTGTTGAAGAATGAGCTCATACAACAAGGTGAGGATCTCCTATGATGTTTTTGCCAAATTTTCGTTCTGATCAAGTATACGATGAATTGCTATGATCTGCTTCTGCTGCTGCTATATGATGCATTGCTATGAGCTGCTCCTGCTGCTCCTAAATGATGAATTGCTATGAGCTGCTGCTGCTGCTATATGATGAATTGCGATGAGCTGCTGCTGCTATATGATGAGTTGCTATAAGCTGCTCCTGCTGCTGCTATATGATGAATTGCTATGAGCTACTTCTGCTGCTGCTATATGATTAATTGTTATGAGCTGCTCCTGCTGCTTCTATATGATGAATTGCTATGAGCTACTGCTTGTATATGATGAATTGCACACTGTTGCTGCTGTATGATGAGTTGCTATGAGCTTCTGCTGCTATATGATGCTTTCAGGTGGTGCTGCTATATGATAATAACCAGCCACTTGGACCATCGAATTTCAATAAATAATTGTTCTCCATTTAAATGTGGGTCATGCGTTCTTCATTTAAATTAGGCAATGTGATCTCTATGGAAGATATTGACCAAAGTAGATTGTGCCAAGTAGATGGTATCTTTGTATTTGCATTTTGAACAAATAGTCATGGTCTGTTTTCCTATCATATTTATTACTGCAGTGGGATCAATTTGTGATGTTTGCAAGTCAAATTAATTTTCATATGGGCAGAAAAATGACAAAATATAATGCAATCTAGATTTTTCACTGATCATACCAAAGATAAGCTAAAAAGGAAGGCAATGAAAAGAGCTGCTTCGCTTATTACCTGGAGCTTATATTCACATGTGCTTATTTTCTTAGGATAACTCGTAATAACTATCCCTAACAAACTTGGCCAATAGAACTGACATACAAATAACATGTCACGATGATTGCAATGAAGGAGTGACCTACCATAGCACACTGTATAGGCTCACTGCAACCTCTCCTTTTTTTGCGATGTTCCATGAAATTGCCACATACATCTTATACTTTTTCATTGTGTAACCCTGTCTACAAGTCGACATGGCTAATTTCAGACATCTCTACATGATAATACATTGCATATCCCTTGCGCATATTTAAACCACCAATTAACGATTGTGTGTGTAGCATAAACTAGCCATGACTCTGTGTGTTGGACTAGCAGGCACTCTAAGGGAGCCTAATGTAGTGCACTGGAATTCCTACATGCCACCTACGATTTTGTGTAATGTACTACCTCTTGTGACGCCCTCGATTTGACCATACACTAATCATACACGCAAATGTATAAGATCAAGATCAAGGACCTCACGAGAAGATATCACAACACAACTCTAGACACAAATTAAAATAATACAAGCTTTATATTACAAGTAGGGGCCTCGAGGGCTTGAATACATAAGCTTGAATACACAAGAGTCAGCGGAAACAATAATATCTGAGTACAAACATAAGTTAAACAAGTTTGCCTTAATAAGGCTAGCATAAAAGTAGCAACGATCGAAAAGGCAAGGCCTACTGCCTGGGACCTCCTAACTACTCCTCAAAGTTGAACTCCACGTAGAATCATCCTCGGGATCCTTTGGCCCCTAGACTCCAGCATAACCAGATATAGGAAGGGGGAAAAGGGGGAGCAAAGCAACCGTGAGTACTCATCCAAAGTACTCGCAAGCAAGGATCTACACTGCAGAATGAAAGGAGTAGTATATGTGGACTGAACTGCAGAATGCCAGAATAAGACGGTGTAGCTAGTCCTATCGACTATGCTTCTGGCAGCCTCCATCTTGAAGCAGTAGAAGAGAGTAGATGGTAAGTTAACCAAGTATCATCACATAATCCTACCTGGCGATCCTCTCCTCGTCGCCCTGTGAGAGAGCGATCACCGAGTTGTATCTAGCACTTGAAAGGGTGTGTTTTATTAAGTATCAGGTTCTAGTTGTCAAAAGGTCAAGGTACAACTCCGGGTTGTCCTTTTACCGAGGGACACGGCTATTCGAATAGATAAACTTCCCTGCAGGGGTGCACCACATTTCCCAACACGCTCGATCCCCTTTGGCCGGACACACTTTCCTGGGTCATGCCCGGCCTCGGAAGATCAACACGTACCAACCCCACCTAGGCACAATAGAGAGGTCAGCACGCCGGTATAAATCCTATGCGCGCTACAGGGCTTTGGGCCCATCGCCCATTGCAAACCTGCATGTTGCGTGCGTGACCGGTAAGCAGACCTAGCCTCCCTAATACAAGAGAAAGTGTCTCAGTCCAATCCGGCACGCGCCGCTCAGTCGCTGACATCAAGAAGGCTTCGGCTGATACCACGACATCGAGTGCCCATAACTGTTCCTGCATAGTTGGTTAGTGTGTATAAGCCAGTGGCCAGACTCTTATCAAATACCAAGATCTCATTAAGCTTGTTAATTGATGTAACCGTGGACGCCGACTAGGGCCAGGCCCATCTCTCACTTAGGTGGTCTCCACCTGTCCTGTCGCTCCGCCACAAAGTAATAGTCGGGGGTCATCGGGAACCCAGGCCCACCACTACCTGGATGGAACCACCTGCCCCTTCAGCCCCCACATCAGAATCACTTGCGGGTACTCTACGAGCCGACACTACTAGGGAAAATCCTAACAGTAGCGCCGGTTTTTGGCCTATCAGTAGCGCGGGTAGGCGCGCTACTGATAAGGCGCTACAGCTAATGCTTAGCAGTAGCGCCTACAGGCACTCGCTATTGCTATATCTACTTAGTAGTAGCGCTTGCCTAGTCAAGCGCTACTGCTAATTACTAGTAGCGCTTTCGAAAACAATCGCTACTACTATTATCCCCTATTCCATTTCTCTTGAATTTTAGGTCGTATTCATATACCTGTATACAATTTTTCATACAGTAGCAATTTAGAGATTGTTTTTACATCATAATGAGTTATTAAATCACTAGGTGAAAGAACCTTGGATTAGTTTCAAGTGCATGGATCCAAAGTAACCAATGGTCACTTTGGATCCATCCATTTGAAACTAATCGGCAGTTCTTTCACCCAATGACATAATAACTTATCATCATCATCATAATATCATTAACAACTTATCATAATAATACATCATTGTCACATAACTCCTCATAATCATCATTTTCGTCCAATGTCATATAACAACTTCGTCACTAGTTATAATAACAACTCCTCCTCCTCATCATCATAGTAATGATAATCACTACTCCTACTCAGCATCACCATCAAGTCTAAGACATTGTAGTCATATATAATCAACACTAACTAATTGTTCTTAATACTTAGGGCCTACTCCTCTCTCCTAGCTAAAATACCATAAAACAGATAAACCGGTCCTTCACCATAATGGAGAATGGACATAAACCTATCTCCAACTTGTGGCTTGCGCACATTCATTTTGTCTCCAATTATTTGCGTGTGCGCATTCATCACTTTGCTCCATTCTTTGATTTTGAGCCTACCATCATTTGAAGAAATCAAGTATGCAGTATGGTAAGCCTCCGAAGGAGTTGGTCGTAAGCTAACCATATGCATATCACCTTCGGTAAGTAGCATATCAGGCACAACCTGCTTCAGGAGTCTCTGTTCAAAAATGCAATAGTAACATATATAGTTAGCAATGGTTTACTTAAGAATAATGTATGCAATGAAGTTACCATCATTAACAAAATCTTACCAAGTTTTTGGCAATGAAGTTATCATCAAGCAATGTATGGACTAGTGGCACGTATCTAGTATAATTTGGGCTGATAGAGTGATTGTTTTTGAAGGCCTCAACATCTTCTATGAATGAGACAAGATAACCTTTCTCCTCACAATTAAGCTTGGGGTCATAGCTGTAGTATGTGTTGTCTACTACCTTCCGAGTATTTCTTGAAGATAAGAAATAAGCTGAAAATTATAAATAAATAAGTTTAGTACGGACGAACACCAAATAGTTTTAAATTAACAACATAAATTACTGAACTTAACAAATTAGTTTGGCAAACTCACATCTAGGCAAAACTGGAGGCATATCCACATCCACCCAGATGTCGATATTATCATTATCATCATAATCTTCGGGACAAATATCAAATCTTATTCGCATTCCCTCCTCAAATCCATATGACTTGCAGAGAGCTTCCCAATTAGAGCAACCAAAATGGGAGCAATCGACCGCATTGTAGAACTTAACCAGAAACTCATAACCATGTTTAGTTCTTAAGTGAGCCCTCCTCGTCTCCACATTCTCAAAGTCATCTAAACCAGAACCAAGCTTCTCCAATACATATGGTCTAGCATGGCACGGGATGTACTAATCGAATTGAAAAAAAATCCATAAATTACACGTTGAACAAAAGAAGCACAAGTGACGATATTAAATACGATGAAATGCTTGTCGTTGCGTACCGTACAAACATCGAAGGTCTCTTCCAGCTTCACGGTGAAAAACCTATCGTTTTGCAGGTGAGGAAACCTGTCGCACACACCTCGGTCATCGTGGCAGTACACACACTCCAGGATCCCATCGTCATCAGACATCTCCTGTGTTCAAAATTCAAAGATTATAACTCGACGGCAAAACCCAAAAAATCCGGTATGACCTTTGCTAAAAAAGGACATATCGAGCGCCTGAAATTTGCCGGAACGAAAATTAATCAACACTCCACAAAACATAGGCCACTTATCGATGGTCATTGCATTTCAATGGTTCAAAATATGAAAAAAAAACATTTGAAAATATCTTATATATAATCCTAACAGTAAATAAACTAGTTTTATTAAGTACTTACTAAATAAACTAGTTTTATTAACTACTTACTAAATAAACTAGTTCTATTAACCACTTACTAAATAAACTAGTTCTATTAAGCACTTAATATAAATAAACTAGTTATAATAATCACTTACTAAATAAACTAGTTACC
>NC_041380.1:70071222-70073065 GCF_002162155.2 Triticum dicoccoides | reverse complement strand
GGAGGGGCGGTGGGAGGAGGGCTGCCGGCGGAGGAGGGAGGAGGGGGCGGCCGCAGGAGGAGGGAGGAGGAGGAGGGACGGAAGGAGGGAGTACCTCGGTGGCGGACGGCGGCGGCGGCGGCGGCGACGAACGACAACGGTTATCAGCGCGGGCGGGAGTGACTGAGAGAGGGAGAGTGAGTGAGAGAGACAGGGTCGGCCGTACGTGTGGGGATAAGGTAGGGTTAGTAGTAGCGCGGTTATGAGAAAGCGCTACAGCTAAGGAGAATAGCAGTAGCGGGGTAAGGCATAAGACGCTACTGCTATAACTAGCTGGACGGCGAGGTCATGGCAATGGGAGCAGTAGTGCAGTTTAAAGATGACGCGCTACTGCTATTTTCTATTCACCAGCGTGTTTTCACGGAACGCGCTGCTGCTAAATAGCAGTAGTGTCGTATTTTGAAGAGCGATGCTGGTAATATTCTGTGTATAAGGTTTTCCCTAGTAGTGTGACTCGACTTTAGTCACCACATGTATCACATATTATGTATATAAGTATATACCCGTGATCACCTCGCAAATTATCATGGCCCAATAGTATAGCATGGCAGACCGACAAGAATGTAGGGCCACTGATGGAATACTAGTATCCTATACTAAGCATTTAGGATTGAAGGTAAAGGTAACAACAGTAGTAGCAAAGACAGGCTATGCATCAGAATAGGACTATCGGAAAGCAGTAACATGCTACACTACTCTAATGCAGGCAGTAGAGAGAAGAATAGGCGATATCGGGTTGATCAAGGTGGGCTTGCGTGGTTGCTCTGCAGACAAAAATGGACCCTCAAAGATGAAGTAGTCGATCACTGGCTCAACTGCGGTCTCGGGGTCTACCAGAAAGAAGTAACGGAGGGGGAACACAATAAATAACAGAACAATCAAAGCATCACAAATCATAACATGGCAATATGCGGTGCTAGATGTGCCCTAACGCGGCAGTAGGTGACGTCGGTGAAGGAGGGAAACATCCGGGAAAGTATTCCCGGTGTTTCGCGTTTTGGGACAGACGGGCCGAAGGGGGAAAGTTGCATATTTGCTATACTAGGGACGTGTGGAGGACGAACGGACTACGTATTCGGATTCTTCTCATCGTTCTGAGCAACTTTCATGTATAAAATATTTTCATCCGAGTTACCGATTATTTTATATCAATTTATAAAGATTCTAAATCATTTACTAGGATTAACAGATTTAAATTAATTAGAAAATGCAATTTTGATGTCAGCGTGACATCAGCATGATGTCATCAGGACCAAAGGTTGACAAGGTCAACCCTGGCAGGTGGGACTTGTTCGTCATTGACTCAGATTAACTAAATAGAATTAGTTAGTTTAATTAGCAGTTAATTAAGTTCAATTAAACCAGATTAATTAAGTTAATTGATTAACTAATTATTTTCCTATTATTATTATTTTCAAACCCTTTTTTACGTTCTTGGTGGTGGGCCCCATTTGTCATATGTACAAGAGGGCTAACAGGCGCCAGGCGCTGGGTGCAGGGCGCAGCCCGAACGGGCACGCGAGGCGGGCAGACCCGGCTGCGGTTAGCAGGCGCGATGAGGGAGGTGAGTGCGGAGGCGCGGCGTTGGTTGTGAGGAGCGGGACGAGCGAGCCTGGCAGGGTCCCGGCGTCCCGAGCGCAGGGACGGTGAGGGCGAGCATGGGCGTGCGGCGTGCAGGCGGGAGCAGCGGCGCGGGGCAGGTGAGGGAGGGCGTGGTGGAGCAGTAGCAGGGCCACGGCGAGGCATAGGCATGGTCACGGCCCGCGGCGGGTGCGCGCGTGCATGACGGCACGAGGAGCAAACG
>NC_041380.1:70059042-70070864 GCF_002162155.2 Triticum dicoccoides | reverse complement strand
GCGAGGTGAGTGGGGGATGTGGGGCGTGGGTAGGCTAAGGTTTCGGCCTACAGGGGGATAAGGGGGAGAGTGGTGGGAGGACTAGGTCAGTGGGCTGGCCGGTTGGGCCATTTGGCCCAGTTGGCCGAAGGGGGTCCTTCTCCTATTAACTTTATTTTGTTTTGTCTTTTCATCTTATTTATTTTTACTTTCCTGTTTTATTCTACTTCAGTTTTTTTAAACATAAAAGTTGTACCTAAATTAGTACCGCCAATTATACCTCGGTTACAACAAGTTTAAAACCCCTAAATAAATATTTTAACATTTTACAAATAATAAAAGGCATTTATTAAATTGGTTGTGCGGCGTCTTATTCATTTTAGATTATTTAAACATTTTATAAAAGTGTGGTTTCTCCACCATAATTACCTATGCACTATTTGGCTCACTCCGAACATTTTAGTTTTAACATCAAAAACCTTTATCATTTGACTTAAATTCAAATTTGAATCATTTTTGAACTAACGCAAGATTAACAACAGTAATCATGGTGATGTGGCATCATTAATGTGGGATTACTGTAGCTAATTATCTGGGCGTTACAATTCTCCTCCACTACAAGAAATCTCGTCCCGATATTTTAAGAGGTGGAGTAAGGGGGAAAGATTGGTTACGAGATCCTAACGAATCTTCTCGGTCTTGATTGTTCTTTGCTACCTCTTGAGCACTGCGTTGGATTTCCCCGAAGAGGAGAGGATGATGCAGCAAAGTAGCGTAAGTATTTCCATCAGTTTTTGAGAACCAAGGTATCAATCCAGTAGGAGGCTACGCTCGAGTCCCTTGTACCTACACAAAAACAATAGCTCAACGCAACCAACGTGCTTAGGGATTGTCAATCCCTTCACGGTCACTTACGAAAGTGAGATCTGATAGAGATGATAAATAATATTTTTGGTATTTTTGGTATAGAGATGCAAAGTGAAAAGTAAAAGGCAAAGTAAAAGAAAGCAATAATAAAGTGATGGAGATTAATATGATGAGAAAGAGACCCGAGGGCCATAGGTTTCACTAGTGGCTTCTCTCAAGAGCATAAGTATTCTATGGTGGGTGAACAAATTACTGTTGAGTAATTGACAAAATTGAGCATAGTTATGAAAATATCTAGGTATGATCATGTATATAGGCATCACATCCGAGACAAGTAGACCAACTCCTGCCTGCATCTACTACTATTACTCCACTCATCACTGCTATCCAGCATGCATCTAGAGTATTAAGTTAAAAACAGAGTAACGCCTTAAGCAAGATGACATGATGTAGAGGGATAGTTTCAAGCAATATGATAAAAACCCCATCTTGTTATCCTCGATGGCAACAATACAATACGTGCCTTGCTGCCCCTTCTGTCACTAGGAAAGGACACCGCAAGATCGAACCCAAAGCTAAGCACTTCTCCCATGGCAAGAACAACCAATCTAGTAGGCCAAACCAAACTGATAATTCGAAGAGACTTGCAAAGATAACCAATCATACATAAAAGAATTCAGAGAAGATTCAAATATTATTCATAGATAGACTGGATCATAAACCCACAATTCATCGGTCTCAACAAACACACCGCAAAGAGAAGATTACATCGAATAGATCTCCACAAGAGAGGGGGAGAACATTGTATTGAGATCCAAAAAGAGAGAAGAAGCCATCTAGCTACTAACTATGGACCATTAGGTCTGATGTAAACTACTCACACTTCATCGGAGGGGCTTGGATGATGATGTAGAAGCCCTCCGTGACCGATTCCCCTTCCGACGGAGCTCCGGAATAGGCCCCAAGATGGGATCTCGTGGATACAGAAAGTTGCGGCGGTGGAATTAGGTTTTTGGCTCCGTCCCCGATCGTTTGGGGGTACGTGGATATATATAGGAGGAAGAAGTACGTCGGTGGAGCAACAGGGGGCCCACGAGGGTGGGGGCGTGCCTGGGGGGCAGGCGCGCCCCCTACCTCGTGATCTCCTGTTAATTGGCTTGACGTAGGGTCCAGGTCTCCTGAGTTGTATTCGGTGAGAAAATCACGTTCCCGAAGGTTTCATTCCGTTTGGACTCCGTTTGATATTCCTTTTCTTCGAAACCCTAAAACTGGTAAAAAACAACAATTCTGGGCTGGGCCTCTGGTTAATAGGTTAGTCCCAAAAATAATATAAAAGTGGATAATAAAGCCTAATAATGTCCAAAACAGTAGATAATATAGCATGGAGCAATCAAAAATTATAGATACGTTGGAGACGTATCATTCTTCCCGAAGAGGTCGATCCATTACGTTGATGTCTTCATTTCTCCACTTCAGGTCATCATGATGAAGTCGACATCCTTTCTTCAAGAACTCCATCGTACTTACGAAAGAATAAAGGGTGGGTATTCCGGGAGAACGGACCTCTGCAAGTTTGACTAACTAGTCGATAACATCGGGGAAAGTGGTTGAAAGTAACTCCTGAATTGAAACTTAAGAAAATATCGAGACCAAAGTAAGGAGGTATCTTGGGATGTTTCGAGCGGGTAGGCAATCACTCGATGCCCGAAACAGGGCGTGAAAGGGGTTCAAAGCAACAGGGAAAAGTATTGTGTTTGATACCAGAGTTGATGATCTCTCTAAAGATACCTCGTGAATTACATACGTAGCCACACGTGAGGAATAACTATGGAAACAGGGGTGCATAGGAGAGTCAGGTTTCGATCATGTGGAACTGTGGGTTATGGGCCCACCATGTGGGTTAAAAGTAGGAATGGCGATGATGTCTTGCACGATCATGTAAGTAAGGCATGTCAGAGGATAGCCCGTCAGTTACGTCGGCAACAACATCGGTACCAAGGCCGAGGAACGAAGAGAACCATTCTCCTGCTCGTCGAACGAGGCGGACCAATAGGCCAAGTTCTCGTCCATCGGTGGTTACCGAAATGTCATCAACAATAGTAACAGGGTCTTATTGACACGATTGTACACCTAGGTGTTTACATAAGCAGAAGAATATTACTGCTTAGATCATATAGACCACCATAAAGGTTCAACAAAACAATGGAAAGGAAAAGGTGATCATCAGATTAAATGGAACAATGGAAAGAAAAATGTGTTTAAAGACATTATTCAGGGCTATATCCTTCCCAAGGACAAATAGAGCATGATATCCACGACATATCCACGACAAGATATAATATCGAAACCCCTTTAGGTAAGGGGGGAGAAATTTCATGACATTACCCAAACAACGGTGTTTGGATAATTTGATAAAGAAAATTTAGCATTGTGCTCCAAATGTTCTTATTGAAAATCTGAGCACCACAAACATGCTTCAAGATAGCATTGATATGGTATTCAAGCAAAGGCCGGTCTTTGAATATACAAAGGGTCCATCAGGAACAACTTATAGAATAAGTCTTACAATTTCCTCAGGGAAGAATGGTTAACCTTGCTAAAAAGGAAACTATAACAATAGGGCCTCCGGCCAGGTGTGCTAGGCCTAACATCACCTTACTGGGTTATATAAAGACCAATGTTATAACTCTTGGAAATATGTTCCAACCATCATATCTGACCGAGATTCAAATCTGATCGGTGTCTAGATACCTCAGACTCCGGATGCTTGAGAAGAAAAAGGTGCAGCACAACATGACGGGATGACATTGTAAGATTATCAGGGAATGAACTATGGAAGCAAGTTTCGAAACAAGAGTTCATCATTAAAACCAAGGAGAGGATGAAGAGGTGGCTGATGGACTCAGCGACAATTCATCGAGATTTCCAAAAAGACGAATTCCCACTATTATGAGAACACGGATATAACATTTGTCAGATCAAATGTTATATTGATGTATGCTCGAGGAAAACATACACAATTAAACATTGGTTGAAAGGTGCACGCGAGATATGGGCTTAGGTAGCATGATCAATGCTAGAATGGTGATTTAATAACCAATAGTTTAAGAATGAACTCTCAACTAGTAACTTCAAAGCAATAGGGTTGCTACAAGTTCAAAATCCAAGAAGCACCATTCACTTGTCGGTATTTCGGTTAGAAATAACACGAGGACCAAGAAATGATAGAGATGGCGAGAAGTATTACAATATCAAGAATTCTTAGGAGGTGGTGAAATTATCACAATATTCTTGACATAACAGATGGTAATACTCCAAGGCAGAACATAACATAAGCTGGATAGTAAGGAGCTCCATAACATGATCAAGTTTGTGTTGGAGGGAAGGCAATAATGTTGTCGATGATAACACAACTCATCGAGGGGCAAGGATGGTATTTCTCATCAGGAATTCGATTGATATCCCGGAAGAGCTCAGAATGTTGATGATAATCATGACTCCTTTGTCGACAAATTTCATGAAGATGTAATCGACCGACAACGACATCCAGCCAAGGGAATGGTGAAGCAAATGGTTATTATAACCAATTTTTTTTGAATGATAGGGGTTTCACCCCCTCCCCATCTTATTAATGAAGTGAAAATAGAAACCAGAGTTCAACGACCTTATATAGAGCATCTTTTCACCACAGCACCTAGGGGACAAGGCACCCAACGTACCCAACTAAAACCATGAGAAGAGAGTTCCTCTCAAAAACACAAGTTTCCAGCCTACTGAAATATTACAGACCAAGAGAACTCAAAGGACACCTGAGAACTAACTAAATCTAGAACCCAGGCTAGACTTCTTCTCCCTCGCTTCTACGATCAAACCCATGCAATTCGCATCAGCTCCCCGCGATGCTTCTCCAGGAGACGAATGCATCGCAGCAGTAACCTCTCCTGAGTGTCGTTGCAGAGCACCTTCCATTGATGCAGATGAGAGCTTAGCTTTGATAGGACACAATTGACACTTCTCCAGGGATGCCCCTAAAAACAAAAGTAATTTCTCAGTTTCCAGATGCTCCACAAGGATGCACCCACTGTTAGATTAAGAACTGGATTTTTCTTATGATTCCGCCATAAGGCGCACACATCATCAAAATTGGAAAAGCATGGGCAATCAAAACACTCCGAAACAAAGTCCCAAATCTGTTTCGCCACCACACATTCAAAAAGTAAATGATATATAGTTTCATTCTCGCAACAGAAGAGGCAAGGCAGATCATCCACATGTCTCCTTTTAGCCAAATTACAACGGGTAAGCACTTTGTTATGGACACAGAGCCATAAAAACACATGGATATTTTGCGGACAAATAACCTTCTAGAGCTTCTCTCCAATAATAGGTTTTATCCCTCCAAAATTGATTTGCTTATAGAAAGAACTAACGGAATAGGTCCCATTTGCCTCTAGAGACCAAATGGGCGAATCAGCTTCATCTCACAGATGAGCTGTATTAACCAGAGAAACCAATTGGTTCCAACTATCAATTCATGTTTCATCTAGACATCTTCTAAAGGTTAATTTTAGGATGCTACCATCCCATACTTGTGCTACAGAGCACTCGGTTTGGTTACATATACAGAACAAGTCCCAGAAATGTGTTTTCAGGGAACATTCCCCGACCCAAACATAATGCCAGAAATTGGTATTTTCTCCATTCCCCAACTTCCATCTGTAAAAGTTTCTGGCTGCGTTAAAAGCCCAGGTGGCACTCTTCCAAAAGGTATAGCCCACCCCACTCTTAGTCCAAAAATATTAGGGGAATTAATGTCATACTTATAAGAGACGATTTTCTTCTTGTCACTATCTTTATTATCAAAAAATCTTTTCCCCCAGGCGGCCAAAAGTACCATATTGAAATCTCTAATGTTAGGGATACCCAATCCCCCAAACTCTTTCTTTCTGGAGACCATCCCCCAGCTAGCTAGGTGATATTTATGATGATTATCCATATCCCCCCCAGAGAAACTGGGCCATTGGAGAGTTAATAGCATTAATAGCCCACTTGGGGAATTTAATCATGGACATCAGGTAAGCAGGGATACTAACAATGCAAGCACACAGCAAAATGATCTTACCCTTATAAGTAAGGTATCTCCCCAAACAGCCAAAAATGTTTTTTTATTATTCTATCAATGATAGGTTGCAGGTCCTCTTTTTTGAGATTCTCATAGTGTAAAGGCACACCCAGATACTTAATGGGGAATTCCCCAAGTTTACAACAGAAAATCTGGGCAAATTCTTTTTCCACTTCTTGTTCGACATTAATAGTAAGCAAATCACTCTTGTGGAAATTAATTTTCATACCTGAAAGATTTTCAAAACATGACAATAGCCATTTAAAGTTTCTAGCTTTGTCAACTAAGTTTTCCAAAAACAAGATGGTGTCATCAGCATATTGCAAGCTGACAACACCTCCAGGTATCACTTGAGGCAAAAGCCCAGAGATCAAACCCTGATTAGCAGCTTTGTATAACATCTTAGAGAACACATCAGCCACCAAATTAAACAATAAAGGAGAATGTGGGTCGCCTTGTTTTAACCCTTTCCTAGCCAGAAAGTGGGGTCCCACCTTATCATTAATCCGCACATAAAAAGTGCTTTGTAGTAAAATGGTTTTGATCCAAGAGATCCATTTAGAGCCAAAACCTCTTGAGTGAAGCATATCAAACAGGAATTCCCAACTAACTCTGTCATATGCTTTCTCGTAGTCTAGTTTAAGCACCAGACCTTGAGCTTTTGATCTTTTGACCTCATGAATAACTTCATGCGCCATCACCACACTTTCTAATATGTATCTCCCCTTAATAAAGGTCGTCTGGTTGAGGGAGATAAGTCTATGACTAGTAGGGGAAACCCTATTTGTCATAGCTTTAGAGAAGATCTTAACTCCGCAATTACTAAGGCTAATAGGTCTGAACTTCTTCATATCCTTAGCATTAGGCCCTTTAGGAATGAGCACAATTAATGCAAAGTTAAGATGATAGAGATCCAATTTACCATCTTCAAAGTCTCTCACAAGAGCCATGAAATCAGATTTGATCACCTCCCAAAATGTTTGATAGAATAAGAAGGATAATCCATCAGGGCCTGGGGCCCCATGGGCATATGAGCCAAAATGGCTTCTTTAATTTCCTACTCAGAGAAGTTTTTTTGAAGCATGTCATTCTCCTCCTGGGTCACCAGTTCTTCTTCCTTCGAGAAGGAAGGCCCCAATTTTATATTAACCATAGATAAGATGTCATCTTAGAATTCGAAGTTGTCTCTTAAGACAAACTATATGATGCTGAAGTTTGATGTAAGCTTAGAGCACTGTCGGGATTGTGTCCCGGGGATGAAGGACATAGGTAGAATGGGCAAGCAGTCAACTTGACGACAATGATGTAGTCGATGATCTAGGAATGACATCAGCGAGTACAACTCGCAAGTAATAAATATTACCAAGAGAAGTTGAATTGTAGAATGGACTCGATTTAGTTATGGGTGTCCCCGAGCGACTACCACTCAGAACCCTGGGAAAATTGGAATCAACGAGAACTAATAGTTGATGAAGAACTCATAAGCAGTTATGTAGTTTGGTGTTATTCTCGAGATAACAAAGGTAAAAGTCAAAGGTAGGATAGAATAAAGGTTGGACAGGTGTATTGATCTACAGAAGACAAGTACTTTAACTTTGTTTGAGAAAAGGAATCAAAGAATATCAATGTGGCCGGAACCATGGTTGCAAAAGATCAGATCCCAGATATAAGATAAACTTATATCAAGGGTATAATTAATTTAAGAGAAGCTTCCATGATAGGATCTACATCGTGTCCATGGGCATGAACACAAAGTTCAAGGTCGACTCCCACTTCTTCAATGCCTAACCTTTCATTTACTTCTCATCTTCGAAGCAGTTGTAGAGTAGAAAATTACCTGGTAAAACACTAGAATGGCATGACTTGTGTAAACTTTTTGGGTTCACAAAGAATAATGAAGGCATAGGTTCAACCCATCGGGGTATCTTAGTAACATATACCATAACTTCAGGCGTAAATAACACAAGCTCGAAAGTAGAGCATGGTTGCCAAAGCAGATGATACAATTTACCAAAGACATTATATATCCGTGGAAAGACTCATAAGGTTATTGAATATGAAGAACACTATTGGATGAAATCCAACAAAGGATCTGGGGGTCCACAAGGGACCTGATGTGAGGATCGGTACTCAACCGTAAGAACAAGAATGCAAGGAGATCAGATGATAGAACTAACTAATTCAAAGCTCAATTGCAAAGGAATTATGAATTCCAAGTCAAGGGATCAGAAGCAATGCTCTGATTAGGGATGGACAAGTTGAATAGCCTTAGGGGTACAATCGATGACAATATGATTGGTCGGGAACCAGCTCCTATTCAAACGACGTCTGAGCTGGAAGGATGAATTATAGGAGTCGACTAAGGATTCCGAGCATCCTCATCATATTGAATCAACTGACTTTAAAGTGATAGAGACAAAGGATGCCAATAACTTCACTAGACTTATGGGATTAACCATAATGCAAGCAAGCAAGAATTTTAAGAGCAAGAGGTTGTTGACAATTTGTGGAAGATCGGATAGTATTTCAAAGTACCATATGAAGCATACGAACAACTGGGGATGAACGGATACTCGATAAGTGCGAGGAATTATCAATAGGGGTATTCATGTGGTAAAGAACTGCAAGGCAGTAAGCTCAAAGGATTTTCGGAACAACGGAGAGCACTCCAGGGCATCTTGTAATAACAAGAGAAACTGAGGATAAATGTATGAACAACAATTGTAGGTAGTTAAACATAAGGGTATATCGGTGGTAGGGAACTGTAAAGTCGGTGGGCACAAGGGTCTCGGGAAAACCTTGGAGAGTATATTCTGACTCTTCTGGTGAAGCAAGCGACCGTCCAGAACGAGGGGATCTCTGGGAGAAAGTATTTACAAGAACCTAGAGTTAGAGTTAGCAAAATCATTTAACCCAATTAGAAGAGAGATCAGAGTCCCAGAGTAAAGATCGAGGAGTAAAAGATCCTAATTAATACCACCCAAATGGCGATGTGGGCCTGTAAGACACACAACCATGTTAGTAAAAGTTTTGCAAAGTCTAGACTCAACTTCGACCAAGGAGTGTGGAAGGGGGATTCCTACAAGCAGTCGGCTCTGATACCAACTTGTGACGCCCTCGATTTGACCGTACACTAATCATACACGCAAAAGTGTAACATCAAGATCAAGGACCTCACGAGAAGATATCACAACACAACTCTAGACACAAATTAAAATAATACAAGCTTTATATTACAAGCCAGGGCCTCGAGGGCTTGAATACACAAGAGTCAATGGAAGCAATAATATCTGAGTATAGACATAAGTTAAACACAAGTTTGTCTTAATAAGGCTAGCACAAAAGTAGCAACGATCGAAAAGGCAGGGCCTCCTGCCTGGGGCCTCCTAACTACTCCTCGAAGTCGAACTCCATGTAGAATCATCCTCGGGATCCTCTGGCTCCTGGGCTCTAGCATAACCAGATATAGGAAGGGGAAAAGGGGGAGCAAAGCAATCGTGAGTACTCATCCAAAGTACTCGCAAGAAAGGATCTACACTACATATGCATTGCTATCAATGAAAGGAGTAGTATATGTGGACTGAACTGCAGAATGCCAGAATAAGAGGGGAATAGCTAGTCCTATCAAAGGCTACGCTTCTGGCAGCCTCCATCTTGAAGCAGTAGAAGAGAGTAGATGGTAAGTTAACCAAGTATCATCGCATAGCATAATCCTACCCGGCGATCCTCTCCTCGTCGCCCTGTGAGAGAGCGATCACCGAGTAGTATCTAGCACTTGAAAGGGTGTGTTTTACTAAGTATTCGGTTCTAGTGTCATAAGGTCAAGGTACAACTCCGGGTCATCCTTTTACCGAGGGACACGGCTATTCGAATAGATAAACTTCCCTGCAGGGGTGCACCACATTTCCCAACACGCTCGATCCCCTTTGGCCGAACACACTTTCCTGGGTCATGCCCTGTCTTGAAAGATCAAAATGTCGCAGCCCCACCTAGGCACAATAGAGAGGTCAGCACGCCGATCTAAATCCTATGCGCGCAGGGGCCAGGGCCCATCGCCCATTGCACACCTGCACATTGCGTACGCGACTGGTAAGTAGACATAGCCTCCCTAATACAAGAGCAAGCGTTCTAGTCCAATCTGGTGTGCGTCGCTCAGTCGCAGACGTCAAGAAGGCTTCGGCTAATACCACGATGTCGAGTGCCCATAACTGTTCCCGTGTAGTTGATTAGTGCGTATATGCCAGTGGCCAGACTCAGATCAAATACCAAGATCTTGTTAAGCATGTTAATTGATGTAACAACGGATGATGACCAGGGCCAGGCCACCCTCTCACTTAGGTGGTCTCCACCTGCCCTGTTGCTCCGCCACAAAGTAACAGTCGGGGCCGTCGGGAACCCAAGCCCACCACTACTTGGATGGAACCACTTGCCCCTTCAGCCCCCACATCGGAATCACACGCGGGTACTATACGAGCCGACCCGACTCTAGTCACCACATGCATCACATATTATGTATATAAGTATATAACCGTGATCACCTCCCAAGTGATCACGGCCCGATAGTATAGCATGGTAGACGGACAAGAATGTAGGGCCACTGATGGAATACTAGCATCCTATACTAAGCATTTAGGATTGCAGGTAAACGTAACAATAGAAGTAGCAAAGACAGGCTATGCATCGGAATAGGACTATCGGAAAGCAGTAACATGCTACACTACTCTAATGCAAGTAGTAGAGAGAAGAATAGGCG
Organism: Triticum dicoccoides; assembly: GCF_002162155.2. Lineage (NCBI taxonomy): Eukaryota > Viridiplantae > Streptophyta > Magnoliopsida > Poales > Poaceae > Triticum > Triticum dicoccoides. The sequence goes on along the minus strand of NC_041380.1, from coordinate 70,060,143 downwards.
ATATTGGATTCATCAAGGGGGGCTTGCCTGGTTGCTTTGCAGACAAAAACGAACCCTCGAAGGTGAAGTAGTCGATCACTGGTTCAACTGCGGTCTCGGGGTCTACCGAAAAGAAGTAACAGAGGGGGAACACAATAAATAATAGAACAATCAAAGCATCACAACTCATAACATGGTAATACGCGATGCTAGATGTGCCCAAACGCGGAAGTAGGTGACACCGGCGAAGGGTGGAACATCCGGGAAAATATTCTCAGTGTTTCGCGTTTTCAGACAGACGGACTAGAGGGGGAAAGTTGCATGTTCGCTATACTAGGGACGTGTGGTGGATGAACGGACTACGTATTTAGATTCGTCTCGTCATTCTGAGCAACTTTCATGTATAAACTATTTTCATCCGAGTTACCGATTATTTTATATCAATTTCTAAAGATTTTAAATCATTTATTAGGATTAACAGATTTAAATTAATTAGAAAATGCAATTTTGATGTTAGTGTGACATCAGCATGATGTCAACAAGACCAAAGGTTGACTAGGTCAACCCAGGCAGGTGGGACCCATTCATCATAGACTCAGGTTAACTAAACAAAATTTGTTAGTTTAATTAGCAGATAATTAAGTTCAATTAAACCCGATTAATTAAGTTAATTAATTAACTAATTATTTTCCTATTATTATTATTATTATTTTAAAACCATTTTTTACATTCTTGGGGCTGGGCCCCACTTGTCATATGTACAAGAGAGCTAACGGGCGTCGGGCGCAGGGTGCAGGGCGCAGCCCGAACGGGTGCGCGGGGCGGGCAGACCCGGCTGCGGTTTGCAGGCGTGACGAGGCAGTCGAGCGTGGAGGCGCGACGTTGGTTGTGAGGAGTGGGACGAGCGGGCGCTGGCAGGGACCAGGGGCGCGGCATCACGCGCGCACGCAGGCAGGAGCAGCTGCGCGGGGCAGGTGAGGGAGGACGCGGTGGAGCAGTAGCAGGGCCATGGCGGCATGTGGTCGTGGCTCGTGACGGGAGCGCACGTGCACGACGACACGAGGAGCAGAGGCAGGCAGCGTGGCGGCGTGCGGTGTGCGGCAAGCGGAGCAGGGGACGGGG
>NC_041380.1:70047164-70058778 GCF_002162155.2 Triticum dicoccoides | reverse complement strand
CCAATCTCGATCCAGATCGGGGGGTGGAGGGGGAGAGCGAGGTGAGTGGGGGGATGTGGGGCGTGGGTAGGCTAAGGTTTCGGCGTACAAGGGGATAAGGGGGAGAGTGGTGGGCCGACTAGGTCAGGGGGCTGGCCGGCTGGGCCGTTTGGCCCAATTGGCCAAGGGGGGGGGGGCTTCTCCTATTAACTTTACTTTTTTTGTCTTTTCATCTTATTTATTTTTTACTTTCGTGTTTTATTCTACTTTAGTTTTTTAAAACATAACAGTTCTACCTAAATTAGTACCACTAATTATACCTCGGTTACAAAAAGTTTAAAACCCCTAAATAAAATATTTTAACATTTTATAAATATTAAAAGGGATTTATTAAATTGGTTGTGCGGCTGTCTTATTCATTTTAGAGTATTTAAAATTTTTATAAAAGTGTGGTTTCTCCACCATAATTACCTATGCACTATTTGTCTGACTCCGAACATTTTAGTTTTAACATTGAAAACCTTTATCGTTTGACTTAAATTCAAATTTGAATTTGAATCGGTTTTGAACTAAAGCGAGATTAACAACAGTAACCGTGGTGACGTGGCATCATTAAAGTGGGACTACTGTAGCTAATTATCCGGGCGTTACACCATTGTTCCTAAATATATGTCTTTATAGAGATTCTAGTATGGACCACATACAGATGTATATTGTAGCGACCAGACCTCAAACAGTCTGATCTCTGTGCTCCGGTGTCATCCTTGGATCAGTAATGCTGACACCACACAGTACTCGGAGGATTTATAGCAGAGTAGCAATCACACACTTATTACATCGAGTGTCTCAAAAGAGAACTTATTACAATAAATATGGCTTAAGGCCATCTAATAACGATAACAACGGAAGGCTTGGAAGATAAGTGAGTCCATCAACTCCAACGGCATCACTGAGTATAGAACCACGACCTAAAAACTCCTTAATCATCATCTGAAAAGTCTGCAACATTGACGTTGTAGCTCGAAACGGGTCAGCACATGGAATATGCTGGCAAGGTAACACATAGAGAGTAATGGAATGAAACAACTATACTATATGCATATTTGGCTGGTGGAAAGCTCTATGGTTACAGTTTTGCGTAAAGCCAATTTTTCCCTACTTCAAAGGAATCGATTTATTTAACTATCATGGTAGTTGTTAAACATTGAGAATGGTTGACAGCATTCTCAATCCCAATTAAACATCATCATTAAACATAACCCAACAAAATTAATTTAGAGTAACATGTTGAGATTCACATGATAATCCAGGTACTAGATACTCAAGATGTCCATAACCGGGGACACGGCTAATCATGATTAGTTTATTACACTCTGCAGAGGTTTGCGCACTTTTCCCCACAAGACTCGATCGCCTCCGTTTGGTTTCTCGCACTACAAAGTGTTTGAGAAGACGGATGACCGAGACACAGTCTTTCAGAAGCGCTATCACCTTACGATTGGGTAGACTGTACCACCTACATCCCCTACATCTGCTAGTCTACCACTGTAAGAGTTCGCACAACTTAGTCAACTATGCTAGAGCCCATAATAGCTTGTGGCTGCACACGGAAGTTTCTAGTATGAATAGTCTCATGATCCCTTTGAGCCTGGGTGGCGGTCCAAAAGAAAACAGGCAAGTCCTGGAATACCCAGGTGCCTCAATCCACCCAGATGTGTGTTTAAGTTGCCACCTTAGATAAACCATTAATTAACAAACTCACATCTGTCATGGATATGACTCACCCAATCCACGTCTACTAGCATAGCATGGCATAATAAGCAAACATAGAAGTAACTCCCAAAGGTTTGATAATAAACGGGTAATAGGTACTACCTCATCTACTTCCCATCCCACAATTTAATTAGATCCTAACCATGCAATGTGTGAGGATTGATCTAATGCAATAAAACTGGGTAGTAGGAAAAGGTATGATCAAAGTGTTACTTGCCTTGCTGATGATCCGCGAAACCTAGAGATTCGAAGTAACAAGCGGCGCACTCCGGGTATTCTATCACAGACAAACAAACAAGCATACAATAAGTACTCATCTAATGCACAGGTAAAACTCAAATAAGAGATCTAACCAGAAGGTTCAACTTAAGAACTCCGGTTGGCAAAAAGAATCAAATCGAACGAAGCGACGAAAGTCAAACGGCGAAAGAAAACAACTTCGTTCTACTAATCTAGATCTAGGGCAAATTTTACAGTAGCAAAATCTTGTTTAAGTTGGTTAAACGGATAGAGGGTTTCGAGACGAAACTCTAGGCGCTTGAATCGCCTGATTCCGATAAACAAGAGAAAAGTTATACTAAAACGAAAATCGGATCAGGAATCGCGATCAGAAAAATCGCGGATTTAATCCGAGAAAAAGAAAAACGACGAACGTTCGCTAGAACGAATGAACGGACGAACGCTCACTATTTAAATAAACTGGAAAAACCGATCTATTTAAAAAACCAAATCTAAAAAAACCGATTGAAAAATCGAACGGTTTGAAAAAAAAATTAAAAAAACGGCGCAGATTTCGAGGCGGCGACGAACCTCGGGTGGCGTGCGGCGGCGGCGGCGGTGGGCGGCGGGGCGGCGGCGGCGGCTTGGGGCTGGGGCGGCTAGGGTTTGCCCGGGTGGGCTGCCCCGTCTTATAAAGCCTGCCCGGGCCGGTGTCCAGGTCGGACACGGCCCGTAGGTCGGTGCGCGTTTTTTTAAATAATTATGCGTAGAAGAAAAATAAAAGAAATACTAAACGGACTCCAAAAATTTCGAAATAAATTTTCATGGGCTTCTAAAATCAAGCCGCACAAGGTGAACATTTATTTGGGACCTAAATGCAATTTTGAAAAACGCACATTTTTCCTAAATTCAAATAAAATAGCGAAAAACTCCGAAATAAAAACTTATTTGATTTTATTATTAAATCCTTAATATTTCTTTATTTTGGGAAAGTCATTTTATTCCCTCTCTCATATTTTTGTAATAGAAATAATTCATGATAAAATAAATAAAATCAAATGATCCTATTCTCAAAATTTGAGAAAACTCAAATATGAAAACAACGAAATCCCCAACTCTCTCCGTGGGTCATTGTGTTGCGTAGAATTTTTAGGATCAACCAAAATGCAAAATAAAATATGATATGCAATGATGATCTAATGTATAACATTCCAAATTGGAAATTTGGGATGTCACATATATAGATGCATTTTCGAGTGTAGATTCACTCATTTTGCTCCGTATGTAGCCTATAGTGGAATCTCTAGAAAGTCTTATATTTAGGAACGGAGGTACGAGGTAGTATCATGTATGACCTCTACATATCTAATTTAGCAGCCAGTAGTAGAAATCATTGTCTACACAAAGGGATTACTAGTCGAAAATCCTAGCAAAGCACGCTGACAGGCACACAACAATACAAGAGAGAGAGACGCACTTACAAGATCATAGCAATGCCTCAGTCCAAGATCTTGGTTGGCCAAGCTGTTAGACCCAGAAGAAACATCATCCTTGTAGTTTTTGCCAGCTGCATAACATGTAACAGCAACATGTTAGTATATTTGAAGTACATCGGGCAGGTGATGCTGGACGAGTTTAAAGGTGAAGTACCTTGGCCATGGCTGGTGCTTGGCATCTTGCCATACGGTGGGAATCATGTTAGAAACGTCAAGGGTGATGACGCTGCATTGGCTGTCGGGGTCCGATAAGGAGATCTAGCACCGTCGAGTAGGGTGTTTGTGGAGCGGCTCTAGTAGGGTGGACTACGGTGTGGGCAAAGCGGATCTGTGGCCGTGGACGAGGGCGTCGGTGAAGCTGCTTCGGTGGTTGGATTAAGGATGGTGTCAACAATGTGGATCTGCGGCCGTGGACGGGGCGTCAGAAGCTGCTCCGATAAGTTGGATGAGGGTGCGACGAAGCAGATCTGTGGCGGTGGACTTGTGAGTTGGCAAAGCGGCCCCGGTAGGGTTGAGAATGGTATAGGCGAAGCTACTCCGGTAGGGTTGATGATGGTGTCGGCGAAGCGGCTCCGGTAGGGTTGAGGAAGGTGTCGGCGAAGAGGATCAGAGGCCGTCGACGGGGGCGTCGGTGGGGCGGCTCCAGGGGGTGTGGACGAAGCGTCTCCGGTGGGGAGTACGAATGAGCCGCTACAGATGCGCTGCGGTTGACGAGAGTACCGACGAAGCAGATCCGGCACAGTGAACAAGGCCGACACTGAATTGGCTATTGTACAATGGTGGATGAGCAATCTACTTGTTTCTAGTGGAGGCGGGAGGGGTAGATGCAGCCGCAGAATCAGATCTGACGAGGTGGACGCCGCTGGCAGTGAATGGGCTCTGGTATGCCGGTGGATGAGCAGTCTAGGGTTTCGAGAGGGGAGGGGAAGAAAGGCCGATGAAGTATAGACGGTGTGATGTAAGATGCTTTGGTGCTGTGGAGTTAGTCGTTTTTGTGGGAGGGGGAGAGGGAATGGGGGTGCCGTGTGGTGGGGGAACCGGAAGTTACCAAAGCAGCCCCGACCTATTATGTAGATGAGGGCGGTATTGTTACTGTTGTTCTCCATGCACCAAGGACAAAAGGGGAATTTCGCATGCTAAAGACTAGGTGGCAGAAATTTTAGATGGAGGCGAGAGATTTTGCCGCCTGCGGGATTGTTCATATCCAGTTTCAACTAATTTTGGACCGTGCTAGCGGGAAGGTCATGCGAGAGTGTGTACACGGGGCACACATCAGCATTTAATAACTAGTGTGAAATCAACCCCAGAAAAAAGACAATAACTCGTGATGATGCACCGATAACTTGGACGTTCACACGGGCGCGGCCAATCGTACGGGTGTAGAGGCGCGTTCACAAAAAAGGGATCAAACGCTTAGCCTACGTATTGCTTGTGTAAATAGATAATTTAGTGCCATTGGTTATTTAGTTTAAACATAATGCATTGACGTGTTAGTGTAGAGGCGCACAAAAAGAAATAGATATTGTAGTCCCATAAAAGAAATGGATATTGTAGTCCGCTACTTTAAAGTGTTACCTCATATGATTACATAGCCTCCATTTCATAAATTGTGTACCCATTGAATTCATATATGAATATCACATATATTACTTCATAATAGAACCTTAAATCATCCAAGACTAATGAATTTGAATGCAAGAGTAACAATGGTGCATGTACATGATAGCTATATTGGTTGTTTGAAGAAACATCACTGTAACTTTGGCATGCACAATTGAAAAGGTTTATTTAGATAGAAAAAATGTAATATGTGAGTGTCCAATCTTTATAGTGTTGAATCAATATTGCACCTTTGGCCACGATACGATGTAGATATTGATTTATGTTCAAGCGATGCACGTCAACAATCGCTAGATAGTGATACGTGAATGAATTGTGCAATCTCTCTCACACGCATACATATCTCATTTCCCCATGGGCATCAGAATCACACACGCGCGCTTCGTGTATTTCTCTCGCTCCGTCAAGGTTAGAATTCGTCTTTCTACCCCGTCCTACAAGTCTCTCACACATAAACACACACGCTCTCTCTGTTGAAGACGCCCACCCCTTTAATTCCGCCCACCCACAACCACTAATGTCTCAAAGGATAATTATGTCTCTCACACATATGCCTAAGGTTAACTCGAGTTCCGGAACCATATGAATACATACAATGGGATTCCAACAGAGCACCTTTTGTTTTGAGATTTCGCTCTCTCTTTCTCTCTCTCTCTCACACGCGCACGCGTAGACATTGTTTATCGCTTCATTTTTCCGACACTTGCATGCAGACCATTTGTTTATCTCCGTGATGCTTTAAGTATGCCTCACACACATCCTATCTACCTATCCCTTAATATAGAGATGCATTTGTATGAGTAGTTTATCTTGTGGGAGAAAAGGATGAATGAGGGAATGTCTTATTTGCAAATGTGGAGAGGGGTGTGTGTATCTTTTTGTAAAATTGCCATAGTTTCCTTCCTATCCGTCAGATATAAATCGGATGGCGTATATTGCAGGATGGCAGGAACACCATCATCACCAACTCTGTTTTTATACGAGTAGAGATATGTAAGTGTCACTGCCCCCCACCCACCACACACACTTCCCGACACCAAAGGAGTAGGGTGACACCTTGATCTTGATACTAATCTATCGACTGGCGTCTCTCTCAAACACAAACACACACACTACCCGACACCGAAGGAGTAGGGTGGCACCTCGATCTTGATAGTAATCTATCTACTCCTCTTTCAAACACACACAAATACACACACACACTCTCTAGTTGTGCCTCTGTGCATACCATGCACACTCTCGATACGTCTTTATCTCCCTTCCCCTCCCCCTCCCCACCCCCACCCCAACTCCAACAATGACAGTAGAAGGGTGACAACTCGATCTGATCTTAATCTGTCAATTGGTTTCTCTCTCAAACATTGTGTCTCTGTGCCTCGCTCAGACACACTCGATACGTCTTTTTCTCCGTAGCCCCCTCGATATGTAGACTTCTCATGCACGCACAGCTGTAGTGACGATGACGCTGAACCCAATGTGCTTTGTTTTTACCAGACTCATGTGATAGTTTTCACCCTGTTTTCTGTTAATTAACAAGACAACCGTTTCTTTGTTACTACTAGTGAATCTGAAATCATTCGGGGCAGACATAAAATATATCACTTCAACCCAATTATCGTAGTAACTATTTTAAAATAAACTAGCTAGATGCCCGTGCGTTGCATAGAACATCAAGATGCATTTGTATGAGTAGTTTATCTTGTGAGGGACTAGCAAGATGCCCATGCGTTGCACGGAACATCAAGATGCATTTATATGAGTAGTTAGTCTTGTGAGAGAAAAGGATGAACGAGAGAAGGCCTTATTTGCAAATGTGGAGAGGGGTGTGGGTATCTTTTTGCAAAATTGCCATAGTTTCCTTCCTATCCATCAGATATAAATTAGACGGCCTATATTGCGGGATGGCACGCACACCATCATCACCAACAATGTTTTTTTATCTCTACTCCTATAAAAGAATCAATTGGTGATGATGGTGTGTCTGCCATCGGTCATTTCTGACCATCAGATCTGCATCTAACGACTATGATGTAAGTCTTGGCTTTTTGCAACAGGACCCCACTTCTCTGCTCCAATTTGCAGAAACCCTTTAGTATATTGAAACCAACCATATCCCTCCCCCACCTCATTAAAATAGCCACTATGAATATATTTTGAGTGAAACCTAATATGAGTATATTTTTAGTGATATATACACAAAACTAGAGTGTTTTTCTTTCAGGTCTGTGAACATGTATTATTATATTTTGGATCTGTTGCAACGCACGGGCACATTGCTAGTAAGAGTAGATAAAAGGATGAACGAGGGAAGGCCTTATTTGCAAATGTGGAGAGGGGTGTGGGTATGTTTTCGCAAAATTGCCATAGTTTCCTTCCTATCCGTTATATATAAATCCGACGGCCTATATTGCAGGATGGCACGCACACCATCATCACCAACTCTGTTTTCTACTCCCTCCATTCCTAAATATTTGTCTTTTTAGAGATTTCAACAAGTGACTACATACAAAGCAAAATGAGTGAATCTACACTCTAAAATATGTCTACATACACATTCGTATGTGGTAGTCCATTTGAAATCTGAAAAAGACAAATATTTAGGAACGGATGGAGTATAAGAGTAGACATGGAGATATATCTCCAGCATGGTCTACAACAAAAATGAGCTGGACTGGTTAGCGCTGAATGCTCGCAACGCGATGACCTGAGTTCGAATTCTATCTTTAACTTTATATTTTTTATATTATATATTACTTATTTAATATATACTTCTTTCGGTACTGTACTGACAGTGGAACCCACAGAGTACTTAGAATACAAGATTAAGGATGGACTTGTTTCTTTTTAACTTTATGTACGAAGCTGTAGCCACCCTGCAAGTCACGTGTACACTGTACATGCAATTAACTTTTTATAGAGGGAGAATCATACATGCAATTAACTCAAATGGATTGGATGTGACTCTATGTGACACCCACGATGCGGCTATATCTCCCACGTGTCGGAGCACGACTTAGAGGCATAACCGCATTGTAGGCATGTCGCAAGAGGGGTAATCTTTACACATCCCATGTACTGAATAAGAAAGAGGTACAAAGTTGGCTTACAATCGCCACTTCACACAATACATAAGAATAGCATTACATCATCCAGATACAAACAAGGTCCGACTACGGAACCAAATTAAAAGTAGACTACCCCCAATACAAAAGATCCCCGATCGGCCCAAATGGGCTCCACTACTGATCAACTGGAAACGAAACATCACAACGAACAAGGTCTTCATCGAGCTCCTCCTGGAGCTCGGTTGCGTCATCTGCACAGGTATCAACGGCACCTGAAACTGGTTTTGGAAGTATCTGTGAGTCAGGGGGACTCAGCAATCTCACACCCTCGCGATCAAGACTATTTAAGCTTATAGGTAGGGAAAAGGTATGTGAGGTGGAGCTACAGTAAGCACTAGCATATATGGTGGCTAACTTACGCAAAAGAGAGCGAGAAGAGAAGGCAAAACACGTTTGAGAAAATCTATGATCAAGAAGTGATCCTAGACTACTTACGTTCAAGCATAACTCCAACACCGTGTTCACTTCCCGAACTCCACCGGAAAGCGACCATCACGGCTACACACGCTGTTGATCCATTTTAATTAAGTTAAGTTTCGGGTTTTCTACAACCGGACATTAACAAATTCCCATCTGCCCATAACCGCGGGCACGGCTTTCGAAAGTTCATATCCTTGCAGGGGTGTCCCAACTTAGCCCATCACAATCTCTCACAGTCAACGAAGGATATTCCTTCTCCCAGGACAACCCGATCAGACTCGGAATCCCGGTTACAAGACATTTCGACAATGGTAAAATAAGACCAGCAAAGCCACCCGGATGTGCCGACAAATCCCGATAGGAGCTGCACATATCTCGTTCTCAGGGCACACCGGATTTTCCAAGGTTCCGGTAGGCCAGCCCAGAGTTGCCCCTGGTGGCCACCGGCAGCTGACAGGTTGGACCAACACTCAGAGGAGCACTGGCCCGGGGGTTTAAATAAAGATGACCCTTGAGTCTACAGAACCCAAGGGAAAGAAAAAGGCTAGGTGGCAAATGATAAAACCAATGTTGGGCCTTGCTGGAGGAGTTTTATTCAAGGCGAACTGTCAAGGGGTTCCCATTATAACCCAACCGTGTAAGGAACGCAAAATCAAGGAACATAACACCGGTATGACGGAAACTAGGGCGGCAAGAGTGGAACAAAACACCAGGCATAAAGCCGAGCCTTCCACCCTTTACCAAGTATATAGATGCATTAATTAAATAAGAGATATTGTGATATCCCAACAAAATATCCATGTTCCAACAAGGAACAAACTCCAATCTTCACCTGCAACTAACAACACTATAAGAGGGGCTGAGCAAAGTGGTAACATAGCCAAACAACGGTTTGCTAGGACAAGGTGGGTTAGAGGTTTGACATGGCAATATGGGAGGCATGATAAGCAAGTGGTAGGTATCGCAGCAAAGGCATAGCAATAGAGCGAGTATCTAGCAAGCAAACATAGAAGTGATTTCGAGGGTATAGTCATCTTGCGTGCAAAGTTCTCCGAGAAGACGAAGGCTTGATCCTCATAAGCGTACCCAATGGGTACCTCGAACATGAACTTGTCTCCCAGCTCTACTCAAAGCAAGAACACAAGCAAAGGAAAACAACAATCAACCACGGTGCAATGCGCAAACAACAAGATGCAAAGCATGGCATGATATGCGGGATGTGATATGCGATGCATATGCATGCTTCGGAAAGGAAAGATTGAACCTGTCATCAACTTGGAAAACCAAGAGTTCCACTGGAAAGGGGAGTTGATTTCGGTCGAAATCGATATGAAGATCACCGGAATCGGATGCACGATTTGAAAATGACAATCAAAACAAATATGGCACCAATCTGCGATTAACAGCACGAGGCCATCTAAATGCATTAAGAACAACAAGCTACTGCACTCTAACATAGCAACAAAATACATGGCAGGGTTCCACTCAAGATGCTTGACAAAAGATGAACACTGAGTTACGGTTAATTCACTCAATAGCAGGTTCAAACAAGCATGGCAAAAGTGCAAAAGATATCAGGTTACAGACTTAGTGAAAATAACAACATGTCAGGAATTTAACATCAGGAAGCAATGTTTAGAGCAAGATAACAACATGCTACAGGAACACATCATGGCAAAGCAAGGCATGACATGAAGCTACTCAAAGCATATAACAAAAGTCCCTTACTGACCATAAGCCAAAAGGGATCACAAAATACAATGGCAACCATGTGAACATAGCAACTTACGTTAACAGAGTCAGACTTAGCAGAAAACTGGAACATGGCAAAACAGATTCACGTAGGCATGTTTACGAGCTCGAAGCACTCACCACAAGGCATTGCATGACAAACTAAGCATACACCCAGCAAGAATACATGGCATAGAAGCTAAACATGGTAAGAACAACCTCATAGCATGCATGGATCAACTACAACAACCTCGGTAAAAATTGCTTAACATGTAAACATTCTGCCAGGAACATTTTATAGGAAAAGTAGAGCTCGATTGAGTCAAGCTAGGGTGCTCCATAATTGCAAAAAAATACATGGATGGATAGAGCACAACAATATCTCAAAATGATCCTTACTGAACATGCTCAAAAGAGGCATGGATCAGTCTGTAGCAACATGAATACATGGCATAAAAATATAATCAGGAAAATGACTTAGAAGATCCCTGAAATCAGCAACATTACGAGAGCTACTTTGCATGCTTGTGCTAGTCACCACAAAGATCACAAAAATACATGGCACACACCCCTGTAAAGATGGCATGGCATACTTCAAAACACATGTAGGGCTCAAGTTCATAGGAGGCACACATTAAACATGGCAAAAATGACAAATGTCCAATCTCTGCTAAGAATCTGAAACTAACATTACATAGCACTCTTGCAACAACATTTAGGGCATCAAGATGAACTCAAATGAACATGGTGCAATGGAATGAAATGAAGTACGCCTCGAGATGAATAATTTGATATGATACACGCCCAAAACAGAGCCATGGATGCAAAGTTATGATGCGATGAATATGGCATGAAAATATGCAGATCTGGGGACTTAGCAAAAATATACCCTCGCGGAAAAGTCAACCCAGGACGGAGACGTGCGGGACGAGGAGATCCGGTTCATGAGAGGGCGTGTGGTTGGCGGGATGGGTGGATCTGGTCCACCTAACCAGATCCGGGCGGCGGTGCGCTCCGGCGAGCTCGCAACTCCGGCGACGGTGGGGAACGGCGTCGGGAGGAGGAGAGGGCCGGCGAGCTCGGGTCGGTGGCACGGAGTCCGGCGGGGTCGGCGGGCGAAGGTGGCGGCGCCGGCGAGAGAAGCTCGGGGCGGCGGAGGCGCGACGCAAGGCGGCACTTGCAGGCGACGACGACCGGAGCAGAACAACGGCGGGGCGGCGCGCGGCGGCCGGAGCTTGCGGTGGCGGTGGC